>NC_040034.1:6535599-6603506 GCF_000972845.2 Larimichthys crocea | reverse complement strand
GTTTACACTCATCTGGAATTTGCGTGAAATCTTTAAGAATAAAAATCAGCAGGCTCGATTCGGTCCCCAATTTCCTGTGAGATGTTAATGTCACTGTGACTCTCAGGGAAGGCAGAGAAGAGGGAAGAGTTTGTGGTACTGTACGACCAGATGTGTTCGTTTGAATTGATTCTTTTTTTCTCTGTCTTTCAGACAATGAACTTAATATTTAGGTTGATTTGGTGAAGTTTGAATTTGTTGTATCACTTCCATCTTCTAACTTACACTGTGTATTTATTACTTTTGGCCATTTCAACTAATTATCCGTTACTTTGTGTGCATTGCACGCAGCTTCAACCTTATTTCTACTGATCATCCATTACTTTTGTCCCTGTCAAGGCTTTAATTACTTCCAGCTGTTTACCACTGTCCATTCACAGGTGTGCCAAGTCACCTTTTACCTATTTTAAGTTTTTTGTCAGCTACCTAAGTTATTTCAACTATTTATCGATCACTCTGAGACATTTGTCACTTGTAGGTTAGTGCTTGAGAAACTTTTTCAAAGCTTTCATTCATTACTTTCAGCTCATTATTCCAACTATACATTATACTTTTAGCTCATTTTAACCATCTGTTACTTTTAGTTTGATTTATTTAAGCATTTATCAACTACTTAGATTTTTTTTTTCACGCATTTTAAGTTTTCACTTTTTCATTCTCTTCCATTATTTTAACTTTTCATCTTTTTTTATCCATTACTTTTCAAGCTTTATTGTACAGAGACAGCTGAAGAGTGACAGGAATGTGGGGAGACTTGCAGCAGGGGGGCTGCAGGTTGGATTCGAACCCTGAACCTTTGTACGTGAGGCAGATGTTCTACCAACTGAGCTACCCAACACTCTTTTCCATTACTTTTAGTATCTATTTTCTATTATCTTCTGACTAGCTATTACAACTCATCTAATACATGCATCTATTCCAACCTTTAATCCATCAGAGCAAAAGGTGACGACACGCCAGGTCACTTCTTTACGGGGGATTTTTATTTAACAAAAATATCAGACAGCCAAAACAGAATGACAATGACAAATCCATGGACGTTACCAAGAAAACAGGAAATCAGATTTTGTTCAGCTCCTCTCGTACAGTACCACAAACTCTTCCCTCTTCTCTGACTTCCCTGAGAGTCACAGTGACATTAACATCTCACAGGAAATTGGGGACCGAATCGAGCCTGCTGATTTTTATTCTTAAAGATTTCACGTCAAATTCCAGATGAGTGTAAACATCGTTAACAGCATGCTCGTTTCTAAAACGGCACACACGTTCCCATGGAGTTTCTGCTGGGCACTAAACATTCCCGATAGACTGAGAAGATTCTTAAGATGTCAGATGTGACCTTAACTTTCTAGATTTATTCAGCATTTTCCAAATATCTCAAGCGGAGCTGGGAATTCAAAGTAAAATAAAACAACAAACAAATTGAGAGTTATGTTTCATTTTTGAACGTTTAATCCGAACTAATGAATCTGGATCTGCATTGAACGTCAGTTCGATTATGAATCTCTGTGATTTTATCCCATCAATTAAAAAAGAAAACACATTAACGTCACAATGTTGACTTCAAACATAACAGCCCAGCCCTAGTTTGAAGGTCTAACGTCCTAGAAGTATAAACCTATCTACCTGTACCCTTTACCAACTTAGAGGACAGCCTAACAGCTTTAAAATGTTTGGTTTGTGAGAGTAAACCAGCAGGATCCAGCGTCGTCGTCCTCCCTTTGTGCTTCAACCACAGCCTGAACCACAGTCCCATCCCAATCAGTGCAAAATTACAGCCTGACATCTAATACAGGGGCAAAGAAAATTTAACTATATTCATGTGTACAGAAAACCTGTCTTATTATTTATTTATTTTAAACCCGACCCTTCAAACATTATAAAAACAGCTTTAACCGTTCAGCACTGGTTTGTGGTCAGTCTGTGAGCGCCCCCCCTCCCCAACAGGCAGGAGAGAAGTGTCTTTATGAAGCCGACTCTTTAAACAGAGTCTTCATCGCAGCCGCTGCTCCTCACAGCTCTATGTGAGGGTCTGACAAGGAAAAGAAGAAGAAGAAGATCAGTTTGGTGTGTTCAGGTTGTGTTACTCTGCATGCAGGTGTCTTGTCGGAGAGTGTTCGGTACCTGTGCCTCGCGGCGTCTCTGTCGAGTCGTTCGCTTTCCCCTGGACTCGAGTCTGCAGGCGTTTAATCTCCTGGTCGTAATCGGTCCACTCGGCCACGATCCTCACCGCGGCCTGCAGCTTGGGCTCCTTGGTCATGGGGTTGTTACACTGAGATACACAAACAGACAACATCATCAGTCGTGATGTTCACAAAAATGTAACCATCAATTATACTTCTAGTTCTTCTTAAAGCTGCATCCTGCTGCAATCCCTGTGCTAAAAACTGCAGTTCCTCAAACATCCACTTGAGGCTGGCTACAGAACGAGTCAGTCTCCATAAGTCCCCATGTTCAAATGTCCAACTTCACAGCAGAAATAAACATGTTTACAGCCTTTTGGTCTCTATAGCTAATTTCCCCAATCATGACAGCTACTGATGTCACGTATACACAGTCAGTGATTGTGTCTGCCTTTAATCTGGTTCACATTTTCTACAAGTTGAGCTCAGTTAATCGCGAGTCTGAGCTGCTTCTCTCTGAACGAAGGTGGTGTTTGATCCGCTGGATGACGATGTTAGAGTGTACTCTGTGTTTTATGTCATGCTGCCACTTGATGTTACACTGTTTGTCAGTTTTACATATAATTAAAGAATAAAAGGTAAAGCTGAAGTTTTGTGTGAACACATAATTAAAGGGAGGCCGGATTTGTCAGGACAGAGACGTTGATTTGTTACTTCCTGTGTCGGAGGAAACTGATTTGTTTTCTTGTGTGAACGTTAAAGTTTCAGTTAAGAGGATGAAGATAATCCTGTTACATTTAATTTACTTTTATTTTACTATCTAAACCTTTTATTAACTGTCAGAGTTTGATCACAACTGTCTGCCCTCTAGTGGCTGTTAGGAGCCGTGGCAGCCTTTAGAAAACCTCAGAGTTGCCACACTGTGTCTTCTGTTACTTCTGTCCTGATCCTATCTCTGCCGTCAGGCACAGACAAACTGTTGTTACCAGGTCTATCGTTTTGGCGCTCCTCTTGGAGCTGTCGTCACACCACGTCTCGCACCACAGCCACTCCTGAGGAAGAGACTTGATGGGCACCTGGTGGATCATGTTGTTGGGCAAATCCTGAAAAAGGAGAGACAATGACGGACAATGAGAGCAGTGATAGAGGAGAGAGACTTTAGAGGTGTGAAAGTCGGCTGCTAAACAGCACCGACACTGACACTGCTCGTGTTTCCATCCAAACGTATCGTAGATTTTTAACCATCCATGAGCAGCTGGTGTCTCCAGTTAGACGAGAAGAAGAAAAAAAACAATCCAGAAAACATGATGGAAACATGATATGTCTGTTTGTTTCATGTATCAATGTGAGGAAGCTAACCAACCTACAGCCGCCTCTCAAACCTCAGATTTCAGAGCTTCCTTAAACACAACAGGGGAAGTTTTTCACCGCAGTAACTTTGCACATTTAAAAATACGACTTCAAACTATCAAATTCATCAAATACTTCAGAAGACTGTGTTGTAATGCATAAATAATGAGTGCAGCTTGCAAATTAGTTCTTTAAAAACTGTCCCAAACGTACATTAAAGATGACAAATGTGAGTCACAGACCTGGTCGAGGTTGGAGAGGCTGTTGGGGTCTTGGCTGAGCCCCTGGTACTGTCCTCGGAGTCGATCACCTGCCGCAATCTTCCTGAACTTCTTCAGGTCGACCACGTACAGGGCACTGCAGGGTGCATGACGGGAACACATGAAATATGCACAAACTCATGAAAAATATATTTAAAAAGAGTGTGAGTGTGTGTGTGTGTGTGTACGAGGACGACTGACTTTCAAAGTGCGGCTGACATGAGACCAGCTGTTAGTATTCAGCTCAGCTATCGAGTGTGTGTGTGTACCTGATGTGGTATTTGCGTCCGGCGAGATGACTCGCCCAGTAGCCGGACTTCCAGAAGCGGTAGCCGTCCATCTCCCTCCGGCTCTCGCAGAACGGAGTGTAACCGTACGGAGCTCCCTCCAGGTCGAAGTCCCGCAGCTCCTTCAGGTCTGTTCGTACAATCTGAAAGAGAGGAGGACGGAGAGTGAACGATACGACGCAGATCTTTTTGTATCTTGTCAGAATATCGTCACATTTTTGCATCTTTTGTCTGCCCGATAACTCAAACCCAAATCTTTAATCGTAGAACACCAACAAAACTTCATGTTTGAGCAGTTTTTGGTAAAACAATGACAAACGACGTAGCGACCGACTGTCTTTAACCTCTGCGTTGAAGCTCTAAAGCACTGTCAGTAAGACTATATATCCATATTAAATCATCATTTAAACTATAATCTGTCATAATGTGGAACCTTCTTCCAGACATAATCATAAAACTTGGGCAATTTCCAGACTTTTTTAATAGTTCAAGTCCCGAGGAATAAATTATAACCAGTGCTGTATTTCTCAATCTTCCTTTTGAGCGATCCGAGTCAGCTGACACTTTCATCGTTGTGAACAGCGTATTAAATATTTGCACAGAGGCAGGATGAATGTTTGCGCAGCTACGTCTGAGCTTTACCTGGTCGGCGTCCACAAACAGGATCTTGTCGACGGCGAGAGGGAACAGCACGTCCAGGAACAGGATCTTGTAGCCCCAGATGATCCTCTGCTTCTCGGTCTGTTGGTGTAACCAGCGAGGCCACTTGTACTGGACCAGCTCGTACTGGAAACCGTACTGCTTCGCCATGTCGGGGATGAACTCCTGCAAGAAACAAACAAGTTTTGAGAATGTGTGAAAAGAATCAGTTTTACATACACTGCAGTAAAATCCAGACGATCTTACGGTGCTCTTGAAGTTAAAAAAAAGACTGATCACGCACAGAATCATTCATCAAGCTTTCTTTAAGACAGAGCAAGGACAAAACTTCTGTTAAAAGTCTTCATCTGGGTTAAAACAGCATCTATTTTCACTCTCACAGGGCGGATAACAACAAAAAATCTTTTCTGTTCCCTGAGCTGTTTGTGGACGTCGATAAAATCCACTTGTACTCTTCTTCACGTCCAGTAGAGGGCAGAACACAAACACCTTTTCACAGTCCGAGGCTTGGCGCCGTGTTCAAGGACAATTCGACACATTAGAGACATTATAATTAATGGCCGAGCCTCTCGACCAAGTGAGCTACAGCCAGCTGCCCACGGATTTAATCAAAGACGGATATCTGATAATACCAGTGATACCAATCGAGAGTTCGCACCACACTGGCAGTTATAAGCATGTAAACATCAGATTCTGGTTTCAGAAACCTGAGACTTGTGCTGAGGTTTCTCTGCCCTGTGTGCTGCTGAGTTGTCAACTTCAGTAAAAACAAGACGAAAAAAAGTTTGACTTTGGTGATGGAGGTGCAGCACTGAAAGGCTGAGATCAGTGTTTCTCAAACTTTTTACACCGCCTACAACCTCAGAATAAACTCGGCTCTGCAGGTACCAGCAGTACGACGATGTTAAAATACAGTAGGACGACATTATTCAGCTGCAGACGGTTCACACAGGAGGAACTCCTGAACAGAAGCAGTTCAAGAACCAGGGTGGACGGTCCTGATCTGCACCTCTCTTCCTCATATCTAACTATCTCTAGATTATATCATGATACACTGTGTTCATTTATACTACAAGCCTGGGACTACTGTGGAGTAAATTACAGAGTCGGCTGAATCACTGTTACAAAACCAAACTGATTCATCACATTTTTCATTGTGACTGCAAACAGAAAACATGTAATCTGCAGGATAATGAGGCTTAGCGGCTCAAACCCGAGTGAAAACAGAAAACGATGAATGAAACGAGGAGCCAAGAAAAGAAGCGCTGAAGTCCTCTCATTCATCTGGAGATTTTCTTTTACACACACACACACGAGTAAGAAATATCTCATGGCTGCTGCATGTTCCACCTTGATTTTCAGAGCTCCTGTTTGAAGCTCACATCGCCGCGGGACGGAGAAAAAAGGCTGCAGCCGTCAGATCAAATCTCCACATCAATGATGAGACGCCAGCTGATTTTTATTTTTTTTTAAAGTAAAAAGAAAAAAAGTCCCACCTTGAAAGTCGGAGACAGGTAGTTCTTGAGGAACCAGAACTTGACAGGAGTTTTGGTGTTCTTCAGAACTGACAGCATCATGATCCTGAGAGGGAAGCAAAAAAAAAAAACTGGTGGCAACATCGCTGAGAGAACAAAGGCGCAAGAATCAATAAAGCTTTTGTGCACGTTACAGAAAGGGATGTTCGTTTTCAAGGATTTTTTGTTGGTTGATGCGACAGTCCTCTTTTCTTCCTCTGGTCACGTGTTTGATACCCACCTGAGGAACCTCTCGTACAGATGCCCCGAAGCCACTGAGAAGATGTTGATCACGTCGTCCTTCTCCTGTTTGAGCTCCTCCGGCTTTCCTCCACCCGTGAACCCTCTGAAGGACAAAAGACCAGCTGGCTTTATGAACGTTTACACACTTCAAAAGGACGTAATGAATATAAAACAAATTACATTTTTCAGCATAAATGTTCTGTTATTCAGGGCTGCTCGTAACAATTACTTTGTTCGCAAACTGTCAGAAATTAGTGACAAATATTTCAGTTCAAAATCAAAGATATTAAATCAATTCCACCTATGTAAAACAGAATAAATCCTCACATTTTAGAAACTAATATACAAATATTGGACATTTTTGTCCAATCAACAATTTAAACAATTACTGAAACTGTCTGTGTTGAATTTTCTGTCGATCCACTGTCGAATCACAGCCGTACCTGGTCAGAGATTTCCAGAAGCCAGTGTCATTTTCTTCGGTCACGTCACTCAGCAGCTCCTCGTTGAACTTGTCTGGTTTCTTCTGGACCTGATCAACACGCAGTTTCAACTCGATTAGTTACACAAACTATTAAATATTAGATATTATTTATCCATTCAACAAGGTAATTAAAGTGTTTAGCTCGGATCTATGAAGGAACAACAAGGTAATTAAAGTGTTTAGCTCGGATCTATGAAGGAAAAATTAATAAAACCCAAGAACAAAGAAACAAACATCTATCAAATCCATCTATATGACTATAGCTGATGCTTTATTATTTAAATCATTTGAAACAACATGGTGTAAACACTCTGAAATGAAAAAGATATCAGCTTTGTGCAGTATCTATGTGGGCGGCTCTAATTGTTACTACAGAGAGAACCTGAACTCTATATATAAAAAAAAGAATAACAAGTCAACAACTTAAATAGTTTATGACCATTTTTTTTTTTGCTCTGAAGAAATATTTTCACTGTTTTGTTGTTTGAGGCCTCGACACAGACGGCAGCTGATAGTTTCACATTATTCTACTGACGCACAGGTTGCCAAGAAACACAGAAATGTGCCAACAAAAGCAGAGAAGAGAAGACGACTGTTAGCTGAATAAAAAGGATTCGCTACAGCTCGACTTGACATTTATAGAATCATCCTTACATTTCTTTGCACCTGAATCTCTGCATTTACTCATATCTCTATTTATTTCAGTAACTGACAAATGTCTAATTTTACCCGTGTAATTTATGTTTTGCGTTAGACAGAAAATAAAATGTATGAGGATGAAGTCAGACTGAAAAAACATGAAATGTTGCAACAAACCGTCCTCGATTCGGTTTAATTTATCTGGAGACAAAATTCCGACAATGTTTTCGTGCTTTTTTTTGTGCCAGACACTCTTCCGCAGGTAAACTGACCTTGACTTTAATGATCCTGCTCTTGAAGTTGTTCAGCACGACTATGATGTCGTCAGAGTCTGCTGGAGAGTCTGTGCCGTCATGGCTGCAGCAGAAGAAAGAAAGAAAGAAAAGGCGATGAGACCAGACGGTTTACATCCAGTTTGTGAATCCAGGAGTCGGAGCATAGACTGAATTTTTTTTTAAAAACTATAAGACATTTCATCTCTGTGACACGAGTCTCCGTGTTATTACCTGTAAATCTTGTAGATTTCATCAGAGCGTCCTTTCCTCATCTTCAGGATCCAGGCGCCCGGGTTCGCCTTCAGCTGAAAGTAACCCTGCAGACACGAGAGATTTACAGTGTTTGTGATAAGAGAACAAACTAAAGAATAACGTGTTGAACAACAAGACGGTCCCTCACCAGGTTAGCCATGACGATCGTATCCACAATGACCGGCTCGGAGGCGGTTCCCAGGGTGAACTGGAGGCCCCGCGGCGGCTGGCCTGAACTGACGTCAAAACAGTGTCCTTCCAACAAAAGGTGCTCCAGTTCGTACTCTGCCGCTACGATGTTGTCCACCTACAAACACGACCAGACCGGACGAGTAGAAGTTTAATTTGTGTGCAGGAGATTCACAGGCGTAACGGTTACTAAATAAACCCACGGCTCCGTGGTAAAGTGGGGTGCAACAGGAGACTTTGATAAAATAGGCCATTCGAACAAAAAGAAGAAATAAAGAAAGTTTAACAGCAAGATTATAATTAGGGACTGAATTAAAATGACTGGGGTGCTGAACCATATGTTTCAGCCTCCCCAGAGTTAATCACGTTTCTTTAAAACCTCCTCTTGAGTTAGAATAACTCGACATTTTTAGTACAACTTGTTCAACCGTGTACCCCAATTTAAACTTTAAAACACACACACACACCTCTGTATGTTTACTTTTATGAACTTTGCTGTAAGTGACTCTTTTCGATGCAACTAATCATGAAATAAAATATACATTCAGAGCGAGAGAGAAAAAATTAAAGACTCCCCTCTGCCCTCCCAAAGAAATCTGACTCCAGGAGAAAAATCACCTCTTCCTGCTTTTGTGACCCTACCATTTATTTGTTTTTTTTGCACAGTCCCTTAGACAATTAAATGAAAAATAAATCCAAAGTCATATCATCAGTCTAAAGGGGGAGGAAGGTACAGCAGAGGAAGCAGCGTTCAAACACTGACTGATGACGCACATTAAGATCAGAGAGCAGAATGGAGCGAGTTAATAACTTCAGACTTTTTAGAGTTCACTGCTGCCGCCGTACCTCCTCAAGGTAGATGTTGTCCAGGTCGTATCGGGTGTGCACGGACTCGACCATCCAGCTCTCGGGAGTGTTGAGGTTCAGGGTGAAGAGGGGAGACTGAGGCATGTCCAGGAACTTGGCCATGGGGCCGGGAGAGAAACTGCCGTCGGCTTGAAACACCACCTCCGGCTCCAACACATGGCGGTAAAAACTGGAAGGAAACACAGACGATCACCATTGTTAGATTTTCCTGAGAAATATTAGATTTTCTAAAAAGCAAGAGGCCAGTTTAGCTAAAGCTGAAGATGTTGTGTGGAGTTTAGATCTCTTTCTGAGGGTTAGTAACAAAGTATTTTAGATCCAGCATTGTTCACTGGCTTGTAGCCTTCTTCCTGTTGATGCCTTTTAGATCAGTGGAACAGTGTGAAACCCTTGGCAGGAGCATCCATCGCATGCGTGAGTCAAACAAAACAAACAGCACCACGGCACTACCAGAAGTCTAAAACGCCACAGGGAACTTTAAGCAATTGACCTTGGAAATAAAAGTTTGACAAAACAATCACAGCTCATGATATCAGAAGGCTGTGTGGCACAAAAAAAAACAAACTAAAAATGATCCCTCTATATTGATACATTTCTGGATTTTTAAAGCACACAGTGATCCTTCCAGATCTGTAGTCTGGCTGAAGTCTGGCTGAGATGAAAACACTTTGACAACATGGCTACACAGCATTATGATATTTCAAAGATTCAGTGCCTCAAAATAAGAAACGCAGAGAGGTTTGAATGTTAAACTTCGAGCCAGAGTTTCCTGTTCTCACCTCTTGAGCGGCATTTCTGACAGTTTGGATTGGCAGTTCATGAAGACCCGTAAGTTGACGTTTACCAGCTGCTTCAGAACCTGCAGGTGGCGAGACGAAGAGAGACAAGAAAGACGGGTTAGAAATGAGATGCGGACGGGGTCAAGTAGACAGAAAAAGACAGATCGCGTAGTCCAACGAGGGACGACAGTCAACCTACCAACAGGAGAGGAGCTAGTTTCTGTGCGTCCCTGGTTACAGGATCCACCACGGCAACAACATCGAAGTAGACGTCTCCCTCCTTAGGGCGTATCTTCACAGCACTGCCAAAAAAATCAGCAGATCGATAGTTAAAAAGAGAAACTTCAGATTTTCAAGGCTCTTGTTGGAGGATGCATTGATTTGTTTGTAGTCACAATAAATCTGAAGGTACAGTTGATGTACAGTTTTTGAACTTTTGATACAAAATCTCTAAAAACAATTCAGCTAAATGACCCTGGAGAAAATCCACACAGAGAAGTCTCCCCGGGGAATGAAAGGTGGCCTGCTAGTCTAAATTATGTGCATGTATTACAACTTTACCTGTAGCGGTCATCGGCAAAGTCGTATTCTACCCGGGCCTCTCCTTTGGGCTGAGAGGAGAGCAGAGCGTCCACCTTCATCACAAGGTCGCTGGCCCTGAGAGAAATCCATCCGTTATTTTTTATGAAGTGGAGGCAAACCTACTTGGCAATAAAAAAAACCTGATTCTGAAAACTCAACACGATCCAGTTTAACCTTGTGGAAATCTACAAATCTGCAGCTTTGAGAAATAAAATACCTGTCCTCCTCTGTTCCGAAATGCTGGACTTTGCTCTTGATTCGCTCTCCGGACGTTTTCAAGATGATGCTCTCTAACAGCAGGAAGTCGTCCTGGTTAAACACCTCCTCCTCCTCCAGCGGGCCTATGATCTGGTGGTAGATGTGCACGGTTATTCATAAACGCAGACTATATTTGCTGTATGTTGATCAACGAGAAACAAAGACTGTGACTCACTCTCCCGTTGCTGATAACAGCTTTCTGTCCTTTCTTCAGTTTGAGTACGTCTCGGCAGTAGGCAGCGTGGGAGAGCAGGAAGTCATATTTGGGACCCTCGTACGAATCCTTGAACAATGACACATCCATACCCTGAAGGAAAAATAGAAACCATGTAGGCAGTCCATAAAAAGGAAACACAAGGAGGGGGAGAAATGTTGTTAATTAAGTCACAAAGCCTGACAGAGGGAAACATGATCTGAATCGTGAGCTTCGTTTCGATGAAGTGAAGCTGAGTCCGACCGCCTCACCCCGACAGCGTACTCTCCGATGTCGATTCCCTTCTCCAGGGCGGCAGCGGTCTCCTCTTTGGCCATCTTGGTGATGAAGTTCTTGGCGTTATTGGCGGACTGTGTCTGCATGGCGGCCCAGATCGCTCTGGCCACGCGGCTCATCTCGGCGGACGGAGCCGTCGACGGGTTGTTGATCATCCCCAGTCGGACATTGTTGCTGGTTTTCTGTTGCAGAGGAAAGTGAGCGTTAGTGCAGGAAAAACAAAACCGCTGATCTGGAGACGATACCAACTACACACATACACTGTTGTAGACTAAACCGATACCGCAATATATAATTTAACAGCTGCACATAACTATGATGGAACATTTTCGGGTTTCCCACTCTTCCTACTGACACATTCGACCCCAGCGATATACACTGCAGGTTCACAATGTCTCAGGTTCATTATAGGTCATGGCTACTTTCATCTGAGTGATACATAAATTAAAATTTACCAGGATAACACAGATTACTTCCAATATATTTGGTCATTTTAATCCCCGGGTGTTTCCATGACTGAAAAACGAGCAGCTAAAATTTCCAGGTTTTCCAGGACCTATTGGAACTTTGGGAAAAATGATTTGTTCTCTTGCTCAGTGGCTGGCTCGGCATGAAGGCAACAAAATCCTGCTATAACCACCTGTTTCAGCTGCCACTAACATGCTTATGTTTAACTTTTGAGTTAAATGTTTGTTGTGTATTCAAAGCTACGTGTAAGGTCGCCTGGTCCATCCCTTTCTGGAGACCTGAGGATCCAGATTGGAGTAGCACCCAGTCCGACACAATGATTAAGTCAGCCTGACACTCTCATCAGCATCACCATCGCTCATTATCAAGGAACAGAAAATTTCCTAAAATCTCGAGCTATTCCTTTAAATGACTTTCCGATCCGCACACTTCTGTGGTCTGGCGTAAAAAACTTTTTGTACCATGTGTCTGATGGCGTCATAAAGAAGCTGACGTCCCGAGGGCTTGTCAAAGTCTCCGACCACCCAGAAGGTCACAGGACGGATGTAGCCATCATCTGACAACAACAAAAGAAGAAAGAGAGACTGTCAAGAGGAACAAACTCACGAGGAGAAGGAGGCAAGTGATGTTTTAGGTGAAAATGGGCAAAAATCTATGTGGGTAACATACCAGGCTGCAAAAAAGACTCATATATTCTTGTTTATCTACTTTAAAAAAACTTTAAACTTTGGAAATCTTCAAACATTCTCCATGCAGCTACAACACGTGACACAAAATGAACTCCCATGCTCTCCTAAAGACGGAAGAAACGCCGTTAGATCTTAGTGAGCAGTGACGTAAAGACATTTTTAGTAGTTCGATTTTAGATCCTACTATAAAAATCATGCGTAATTAGTAATTTGTGTGTCCGCTGAGAAATACAACACAGATGGAGGAGCGGTGGTGGATTCACAAACATTTAAACACTGCCAACAATCCAGTTCACAGAAGAAGAAGAAGGAGAAGAAGAGGAAGGAGAAAAAAAAGAGCAAAGTGAGGAGGAGAGGGAATAATTTGGAGTAAAAAGGGTGATTACCATGCCGGTTGGTGGTGGTCATCCCTGACGCAGGGAAGGATTTTAAAATCACATGAATAAGAGGAAGAAGGAAGGAGAGGACAGAAGGAGAATACATGAGGAGAGGAGTTTCAGATTTGAAGCACGAGCATCCTCTTCCATTCAGGAGTTGTTTGTTTTATTTTTATTTGAACGGCTACCGCAGGGAACCGCCTCACCTTTCTTAGTCATGTAGTTCATGCTGTTGGCCACAGCGGTGCTCTTCTCTTTGGTGTCGAGACTCGAGAAGCGGGCGTAGTCGTCTATGAAGTGGTTGTCTGCAAGGAGAGGACGAAAGGAGTGAACTGCAGATCAAGAAGAAGGATTCATACATGTGCGTGTGCACACGGGGGAACACGAGCATGCCATCTGTGTGTGTTTATGTCACAGAAATATCCAAAATTATGCAGCGTGTTTGTTCTCATACATATATGTATACATTTAGCAGCAAGCCACACACACACACACACACACACACACACACACACAAAAAAAGGCATAAATATTTTAAGCAGTTACCTAAATTAATCAAATATTAATACCTGACTTGAAATTGAACCCAAATTAAAAATAAAAAACGGTGCAACTGACTCTTAATGTTGCTGCTAATAGGTGGAGATTTATAATGAACAGGTTGTTTTGAAAGTTAAAGGACGTGAGTCAGGCTGTATTTGCCTGATTTTTTTTCTAGAGGTTGCATATTTAATGAGAAGAAGACCAGATGAATATAAAGTCGGCGTATGATTAAAAAATGAGAAAGCTATCGATAAAACACAAGCCGTAAAAAAAAAAAAGAAGCTCACACTGCATCGGTTGGATGGTCGTGAGCGGAGAAGATGAAAGTTAGAAAAGTTCGTCTAAAGCTTAAAAGAAAAAAAAAAACGCTATTGACAAAAATCAGTTAGTCAAACTTGATGTATAAGAAATAAACCTCGCTCAATGTCATATCTGATTACATCCCTAATGTGTACTCACTGGTGTCTGACAGGTCCAGGTACGTCCTGCTGGTGGACAGCACTCTGGGGTTGATGCGAGGCACGACATTGGGCTGATTCATGATGAAGTCCACGACGTCGTGATCTGTAGCCAGCTCACCCTGCGAGCCACATGAACACACACACACACACACACACACACACACACACACACAGAGGACGTTAACAGGAATAATTCAAAAGGCAATTCTTCACCGTTACTGCGGCGCCAAAAGCGATGCGGGAGGTGCTCGTCCGCTTGCTTTTCATCCTTTTAATCACGGCTAAGACAGACGTATCGGGACTGAGCAGCTCTTTCACGGCAGTTACTGATGCTTGAAAAGTTTTCCTCTGACACGTTTGGATTAAACATTAAAAAAAAGGGAGGAAACAAGAGCGATGACTAAGAGCGGGTTCACCACCAGAACTGGTACAGAAACTCAATTAAACACTGCTTTAAGACCTTACAAAAACAGGGGCCTTTGAATTCAAACATTTGGCTCCTCGGAGTGCTGGAGCTACATTAAAACGGGAAGGCACAGCAGATGGCTCACTCACAAAGATCCAGCTTCAAAGAAGACATAATATTCACTACAATCCTCGACTAGTGCGTTTGCAAAAATGAAAAACTCTCTTCCCAAAAAAAAAACATCTTCTGCTCATTTAATTCGACTTCTATACTGCATCAGCGAACTATCAGTGAAGATGCATCCTTAAAATGTGCACAGTGATCTTCAGTTTGTCCTGCATGTACATAAGAGCTCGTCTGGACTGTGTGAAAAGAACTACAGCATTCATGCAAAGTGAATTAAAGCCTCAGTTGTGTGGAATTGACCTGGAGAACATAACAGACCATCTCCGATTCCTAACATTGAATTGAACTCTTGCGTGTCTTCTGTTTGGAGCTCCAGGACACACAACTCAAATATTCACATTTCTTTCTGTGCAAGAATACAAACAATATCGCTGACGTAGACTGACTGCACACCTCCAACACTGGCTGGTTGTACAAAGTTGTTTTTTGATACGATACCTATGGAATATCTGACATGTAGGTCCAAGTGTACGAGTCATGTAAGATTTCTTGAAATATATCAGTACTGAACTGGCAGCCGTTGTGTTGAAGGATCTGGCGGATAGACACACTGTATGAATACGTAACTGACTGTAACGGGGCTGTACGGATTACAACACGTACTTGCTTAAGATATATAATGTGTGATGTGTAACGTGGACTGCCCCTTCTTTTTATTTTAGTTTTTATGTGAACACAGAACAGATGAGAGTCTGGAGTTTTACATCCCAATCAAAGGAGGCTCAGGTTCAGGTCGCCGACCACAAGAAATGATAATATGGTTAGAACAATCCCATTTTCCACAGTATTTATCCGCTTTCTCCTCGTTCTTTGTACTTCAGCCACCCCCTCAAATCATCCGTCATCTGGTCACAGATACAGGTCTCTGAGTTTCATCCCTTCTGCCATAGCATCTATCTATCTATCTGTCATGCAGTTATTGCTAATTATGTTAATAAGAAGATGGTAGGAGGGTTCCTCTGGAGAGTTTTGTAATTGTTTTTTACTTACAGCCATAAAGATCTTCAAAAGGTATGAGTCACTCCTATTGAAGCCTTTAGGAATATTTCCAAGGTACAAAAGAAATCAATCTGTCCCACTTCTTTCCAGAAAAGGCTTTAACATAAGCTCACGTCCAAAATATATGAGCACTGTCTGCTGAAAGTGATCCACACTCCCTCCCCGACTTATTATTCTGTTACTGTTTGTCTTTGATATTCGACTGATGCTCGCCCTGACTGAGGATGTGTTCCCCCGCTGTCTCTTTATTTTCCTGTGACATTCGTTCAGTCACTTCGGCTGCAATCAAAATTGATTTTACACTTGCAGATTAATCTAAATGATCAAATCGTCTCTATTAAACCTTAATGAAACGATAATGTGCCTCCAAAACGAGCTCACTGTGACTTTACATCAAACTGACCAGGTAGACGGCCCTCTGGTAGAAGGTGGTGGTCTCCAGGATCTTTTGCATGGTGACCGTCTCCAGTTCGTCCGGGTCCAGCTGCTCGCGTTGGTACGGTATGCCGTTGTACATGACCACAGGCAACGGACCGACACCGGTCTGCTCATAGTAAGCCCGTCCTTCCTGAAAGAGGAGACATGAAGAGACGTTACTCTAGTTTGCGTCAGCCTTCTTTTCATTTCAGAAGCATAGCAGAGTAGGAGGACTTGTGTCTAAACAGAATCTTGAAAATCCAACCCATGTGTTTTATTGTTTGACTATTGCAACAGTTCATCAGGTCCACACCAAAACACTCTCTGGCAACCACAACTTCTGAAAAATTCTTTCAGAGTTCAAACAAGTGTGAAAACACCTGTTTGAGTCTCTTCACTGGCTTCAAGTCAGAGACTGACTAAGACAAAATGATGCTTCTAATGTGTTTCTGCCACATTAAAGAAGAGATCTTAGGTTACGAGACGTGTCTGTCGACCCACTGGGGGTCTCTTCAAAACACAACTGAACCTCCCAGATGATGAAGTGGCGCTCTCACCTTCCGGTTGCTGTCGTAGCTTGAATCGGCTCCCAGGATGCTGCTGACCTCCACGTAGGGAAACCTCTTCTCCAGCACTTTCACCACATCGCCAACACTCAGCTGTCCACCGATAGGCACCCGGTTGAACATCTGGAAGGAAATCAAGATGGAAAATTTCAGTTTGAGGTGGATAAAAGAAACTATTTTACCATTCTCTGCTCGGCCACAGGTGTCAAACTCTGTGTTCCCTTTAAGATCAAAAGGTGTGAGTGTTTGTGAAAGGTCGACTCACTGCGATGACGGCTTCAAATGCACTCTGACTGTCCACCTCGTCACTGATGTAGTTGTAGGCTCGGACCAGCGCCACACCTGCATCCTGCATACCGTCTATGTCCTCTTCATCTGACACCACAAACACCAGGCCTATCCTGAAACACACACACACACACACACACACACACACACACACACACAGAGCGAATAAAGTTTCAGCAGTTAAAATTCAGAGTGTGTGCTGTCTGCTTCATCAGTATTCAAACAAACTGACCATCCCAAGATGCTACATGAAGGCAGGTATCAAAGGTCTCCCAAACCTGCCTGAAAGACTCCTAAATTAAAATCCTTTTTAAGTACACACTCTGACTGACTGCTCCCGCCCTGCAGCGTCGGTTTGGGATTTTTCTGAACTGTGGAGCCACTAAAAATACTTCTTCTTGAAATATCCTCACTTACATAACTCACATTTATCAGAAAATGCATGTAATGTCCAATTTATAAAAGGAAGAAACTAAAATATCCGTGTCTGTTCTCTTGATTCTGATGAGTTTTCATGCCAGACGGCACAAACACCAACCTGAGTGGGATGTTGTTAGCATAAAACATCTCTGCAACACTAAGCAGCTCAGCAGCGTTCTCCTGAGTGGGGTCCAGAATAATCACCTGCGACACACACACACACACAGAAATGTTGGTATTTTTCACAAATATTCAGATCCGTTTGGATCCACAAAGGTTTGTTTGGTTAATCGGATGTGGACAAACCAGATTGTGGAAGTTCTTGCGGATCTGCCTGATGACTCCGGGGAAGGTCGGCCTGAGCAGCTCCTGCACGTTGTAAGGCCACGAGCTGTACCTGTGGTCCGTCTCCAAGTTGTTAATCCACTAAAAATGAGAAAAGGATTAAAAAGGAAATATTTGAATAGTTGCCGCTCGACAGCAAATACGAAAATGACATTTTAACACTGGTGGCTGAAAACTGGAGCTGCAACTAACAATTATTATTACTGTCTATTAATAAGTTAAGTAATACAAATATCCAAAAAGTACACCTTGTTTTGGTATTTTGATATACGAGAGAATATTTGATATTTTTGCCTGATGAATGATTCAAACAACTGACCAATTATCCAGTGGTAGAAACTAACCAAGTCCATTTATTCAAGTGCAGTACTGTGGCAGCTTTCAGGTGCTACTTTATACTTACTTCAACGTATTTGGTACCTTCAGTTACTAGTTACTTTGCAGATTCAGATTAAACAGCTAAATTATGGTGTATTATTTTTGATTAGGAAAAGATCAAATAAAATATTTATATATTTTTACCTCTACAATGTTTTTATTAGTACTTCTACTAAAGTACAAATCAGGCAGTATCACAGCATCAACAATCAGAACTGATTTTCTGTCCATCTATCTATCAGCTCATCATTTCAGCACTACTGAAACTCGGCGATTCAAGTGTCAGTTCGTGGTGTCTATTAAAGGTTATTGCCAATCTGAAAACATAATTTCAGAGTACTTCATCTTGACTTCACAGATCAGAGCTGTCATTTGAGCTGGCAGCTGTTGCGGATATAAATTAGATGTAAATGTGGAGGGCTTAAAACTTTTCCGGGAACATTCTCTATTTAGGTAGTTAAAAAAACTGCTTTACAGAAGAACCTCCAGATTTTCCCAGACATGTGGAAACAAGAACAGACGGGTATCAATCATTCATTAAAAAGGTGCAACTGTTGCTGGAAGAGGATTTCATTCATGGGATTTCTTACGCTGATGGCGTGGTTGCGGATGTCGACAGCGTAGTCAGAGTCAGACGGCTGGACGTTGAGCTTCAGGATGTCGTGGATGTACGCCGTCTCGATGTGCAGCGAGCGCAGACCCTCCATCACCCGCGCCTCGCTGCGCAGCACCTCAAACACACTGCAGGGAACAGAAGTCAAGAGGAGTGTACATTTACGAAAGAGTGTATATGAGCATGAAACTACTTTCTTTCTGGGACAGGGCTCATTTAGAATTTGGAAGAACAAGTAAAAATTCATTAAAAATAGAAATAAAAATGCAAATCTGATTTTAAAATATCATTTGAACACAAACGTTTTGAAGTTTAATTCATTTAGAACTGCAATTAACTGATTAATGAATTAATTAACAAAAAAAAAATCATTAGCAACAATTTTAATAATCAACAAATCATCAATATTCATTCGCTAGTATCAGCTTAAAAAGTAAATTAAAGACACTGAGGTGGGTTTGGAAAATCATAAATAACTAGACGATAAATCAGCAGATTAATTTACAATAAAAACTTTTTTTAGCTCTACATATCAGTCATATTTGTCATGTTCATTTTGTGTTTTTATGTCATTTTAGTTTGGATATTTTTGGACAAACTATACTGTACTGTACATAGACAAATTGATGAAGTTTCGAATAATTTATTGTATTTTTCTGGTTCATAATGATGAAGTTTCGAATAATTTATTGTATTTTTCTGGTTCATAATCAGCAGCTCATTTGCATGCTCAAAATTATCTGTCACATGTATTGTAAACTGCGTCAGCCTTTTGCACAGTGCGTCTTATCCAGGTTATAATTGCTCTGTTTAAAAAAGAAAGCTGAGAAACATTCAGTAAAGGTCAGTAAAAATCTCTAATCTGTATAGTAGACTGTGAGTTTATCAGGATGAAAATGTTACACGTTTGAAATGAGACCAAATATTAAAGTTTTATCGTGTGTCTGCTCATATTCCAGACGTTTGATCTAAATGTTTGAATGAGAAAGAGACACAAACGTCACCTTAAAGACCAAAAAAACTGCTTTATAGTTTAGTACTACTACTTCAAAACTGCACTCGGAATATATCCAAAAGGATTTTAAACAGACTACACTTCTGGACTTTGAAGAAGCCAGGAGGGCTGTTGCATTATCTTGGCAGAGTATGGATGCACGATAATTGAGGCTGTGGATAAGGGAGCTTTCGGGTTGTACTGATTAGCTCGCTGAAGGCAAGTGGAAACATTTTGTCAGGCACCGAGAACCATAAATGAAACCATTAAAGATGGAAATGCTGCTTTACCTGACAGGAAACTGTAAAAGAAATGTCTTAATTTATTTGTATTTTATGTTATACTGGTGCAAGTTAAGTTAGCGTGTGTGTTATGTTTATAGTCTCAAACTGTATGTTTTCCTGAGAAAATGACAGTAAAGATACTGTGAATAAAATATATAAATGTTCTAATGTTTACTTTCACAAGTTGAGTTAACGGCTGACATGAGATGTTAGGAATAGAACAAAAGAGATGCTACACCGCTGATGATAATGTGCTGCATATTAATGTGAGACCATGGCTGTGTGTGTTTACCTGAAGATGTCTTGTGTGTCCAGATCTATATGCAGCCCATTGATGAACAACGCTGAATCCCCGGGCTGCAGGCCCAGAGTTCCTTTGAAAAACTACAGAGAGGGAGGGAAAGACGTCAACACGAGTAAACATACTGCTCACATCAAACCCTAAAACTCCCCCGTTCGACTCCAGCTGAGCAGCCCACCGCACCGTGCAGCAGGTAACGTCAAAGCCGGCCATCGCGTAGTCAATTATATTGTAAAACTGGAAGCAACAGTCAACACAAAGCTGTAACGAGGCACGTTGTCTGCTCCAAACAAGCGCTGACAGCTCTGTTTAAAATGAGTCTGTTTAGAGCAATCAGACATCACGCTAAACAAATCTAATTATTAGTGAAAAGGGTGTGTGTGTGTGAAGTTGTGTGAGTGTTTGTGTGTCTGCGCAGGCAAAAGGAAATCTCAAAGTCGTTCTGGCGCAGTCAAATCTTATTACCGAAAGACAAAGACGTCAGATTAATCATACTCCAGACACTGCAATTACAACAAGACATGATTAACACAAATATTGTGCATCCCACTTAAACAGTGTGTGTGTGCCTGTGCATGTGAGAGAGAAATGTCTGCATGCAAGTGAATGTGTCCAAACTACTTCAATCAATAATCATTTCTCGCTGCAGGACTCGCAGCGCGACTGCCGAATGAATCACAGATTCAGTAATTAGGACGTTTGCCGCTCACCCTCACCACCCACCCAAACTCCTGTCTGCAAACTGAGATAATGCGAGCACAGCTTGAGGAGAGGGGTGAGGAGGCGGGAGGGAGGAGGAGGAGTGAAAAGATATTTGACAAGGGGGAAAAAAGGGATGATTACCTATTGCATTAGCAGAAAAAAAGCCAAGCACATTGTCAGGAACTGAATGCTTTTCAAGTCAGATGTTGTTTACAATTTATCGCATAATAAAAAAAGGTGAGGGGGACAAAACAAACACGGGAAAGGCAGTTCTCGATCGCAGAGATTTCCCTGAAGACGGCTAAGAGGCTGAGGCTGTGTGCAATAACGCTATCTTCCTCTCTTTATTTTTCTCCTTTATTGGATTAGATTGGTAAACAGCTAAACCTAAACGATCCTTGACCACCGGACAACCCAAGTCGGCAGCATGCCGGACTAAGACGAGACAAGAGGAATGAAAGAGGATGAAGATTTCCAGTCAGTGGGCAGGTTTCAATGAAAATGTGGTGCAAAGTTTAAACGAATTTACAGAAAATGAGTCACCATCAAATAAAAAGACAAAGAATGTCTCAAATACAAAAACAACAAATAAAATCTGAACAAAAATCTCACTGGAAATGTAATTCTAAAGAGAGACATCAAATAAAAACAGAATAACAATAATGTATTGAAGAAGGGTCAAATGTATAAAATACAAATTGGGGCCAGTATTGGCGCTTCAATATTCAGGCTCTAGTGATTGCACTGTAAAGGGTTGGCATTTCTGTCACTGTCAATAAATTCCACAACAAGGCCAAAACCAACAATTTATTGGTCCAATTAAAGGACACATTCACACGGGATCGGGCTGCTGGTGGTGGTATTAATTGTGATGAATGTAACCGCTGTGAAACAATCAGAAAATAACCTTTTATTTCTCTGATTAACAGGCTTTATAGATGCTGGAGCTCGCTCACTCTCATTCACTTTCTACATCGCTCAACCACTGCTCGCTTGGTCTCTCTCTTTCTCAAACTATCGGAGACAAACCAAATTGAACCTCTTTGTGTCACTATTTTGCAGCATAAATTGTGAGTCAGACTCAGATTTATAAGCTGGGCACGTGAAATAAACAAAGCCAGAACACAACAGGTCGAGTATCAGTGTTTAGGGCATGAATCCACATGTAAGGTCGGGCTGCATTTTTCCGAAAAGAATAATGGATCCGCCTCAACTTCTCCATCGTAGGTTGCTGCGTTTTTGGTGGGACATCCATGCGGCCCACACTGTGGCAGCCAAAACATGCTACCCCCTTTAAAATGAATGGAAAAACTTGTGTTTTCACTGCAGCGCTGGATCCTGTCTGAATATTGTTGTCCAAAAATACAATAATGACTACGTACATGTACACGGTAGTTTATTTTCAGCTCATCCCAAATACACTGTCCTGCTGTAAATACTCACTAAAGCACCAAATGTGCATAAATCCGCAGCCAACAAATGCACTATTTAGTCTTGTTTGATTGAAGTCTGAAAGAACTCTGAAAGATAAAAACTACAGTGCCCAGCTGTACTTTTTTATAGAATAAACAATGTATTTGTGACTCATTATTAAAGATGTGTCAGTAGGAAAGGATGGGCTTAGGCTAAGAGCCACAGACAGGGTAGGAAAGAGATGAATAACAGACTTTATTGACATGAAGAAAATATAAAGCCAGGCTCCTCTGATAATGAAATCCTCTGATCGACGAATAACTAAGAGATGAATAGATGGACGAACACGCACCTTTTGGTTCTCGCCGATCTCCTTGCGGATCTCAGAGTTGACCACTGTTTTAGTGATGGACCTGCGAGAGGAAAAGGTCAGACTTGAAGTGAAAAACTGCAGACTTGATATCTGAAAAACTTTTTTTTTTTTACTGCAGCTACTGTTTGTGTGCGATACCTGGCTTTGGTGGGAAAGTTCTGACTGAGATCTTTCATGACGTTGAGGGCATCGACAGCGGGAGCAGCGAGAATGCGAGCTGCTGTCTGGAAACTCAAATCTATAAAAGAAAATGTGGGTGGATGGGTTATGTAGGTAAGACAAGGAGGGCAAAAAAAAAATGGGAAAGAGATGATTGGACAAAGACATAAACACACAAGAGGTCAGAGAGAAGGAGAAACAGAGAGAGAGAAGGTTTTTCGACAAAATAAAAGCATGATGAGAAAATGTCTGAGAATCTGTACTCTGTGAATAAACTCACAACAAGGGAACAATTCAGGAAAGAAATAAAGAGCAATAAAGATTAATTTACCATCATTAATTTAACAAGTCTACAGGCATGCTCGCTGCTCTTTGTCAAGATAAACGAGTGTAGCGTAGGCACTGAAGTATTGCTGGTAACTGCCTCAGTGACCAAGTTAAGACCTGAAGCATGTCGAGGTTTATCAAGGTTCATTGGAACACACTTGATTAATATTCATAACATTCTTAAGACTACGAAGATGAAGAAGAAGACGACTAAGAAGAAGAAACTTTCAAGGATTTCAAGGACCTGTGGGAGCCATGCTAGAGACAGACAGCTCTGCTGTACAAGAGACCTGATATTTCATTTTTAAAGTTTTATGTCTGATAAAATGTTTAAGGAAAGAAAACATTACAAAACAACATTACCCTTCTCTCTCTTTTATTAAGAAGATATTTTTTTTTAAATTATGTGCTCATCTGTGGATGATCCATCCTTTGAGTGTTTGGACATAAATCCAAATATTCAGGCTGAAACTTAAAGTTCTTCCTGTCTGCTGATTATTTTTTACCACCAACAGCTGGACTCGAGTTGCGCACTCGACTGTGGTGAATTGTGGGATACGTCGAGCTCTGGAGTGCCACTCTGAAGCCTTATTAGGAAAAGTGTGAATCGAGTGTAACGCGTGCTGGCGTTTTTCCCACCACGTGGGACACACTTCATGATCTGCTTTGCAGTGCGGGAACGTGCACTTAAAACACTCAAGAGCACGAATATGGACGAGGGGGCAGATGTGTTTGTCATGTTCACATCTTTGTTGCATGTTAGCGTTCTACTCCTTCCTATGGATTTTTGAGGTCCAGTATGTGAGATTTAGGAGTGTCTATTGGCAGGAATTGAACATCATAATAATTAGTATGTGTATAATAGCCTGAAAATAAGAATCATTGTGTTTTTGTTGCCTTAAAATGAGTCCTCTATATCTACAGTGAGAGCAGGAAGAAACCAAACACTGATCTAGATTTGACCTTTTGCTTTTTGTGCAAAGTTTTTCCTACATGCTTGGAAGGAGAGGGTGAGGCGTAAGAGAGTATTCACCGCTAGGTGCCATTAAAACCTACACACTGGACCTTTAACTCACACCTGATGTCATTAGAGTGCATCCTCAGGGCACCACGACTGCCCGTACAATTCACGCCAATCAATCGAGGAGTTGTTGTTGAGAAATTTCACTCTGAATCGAAATGATGGATCTCCTGTCTGATTGAAACTGCCGTCCCTGGAGCCATGTTGCTAGCATGGCATCGAGTCATCAGTTAAGCAAATTAACATATTAATTAGGGAATTACTCCATGTTAGGATGCTTGTCTTCACACCTGAGGCATTAATTAAACCTGTCTGAAAGCATGGAAAAGGATTCAAGGCAGGATTAGGAATGAATATACAGACGTATGTATACAAATGTACATAAAGGCACTCTTTAGAAGTGTGTGGAGCTTCTCACTTTCAAAGGAGAGGATGAGCTTGGCGAGGATTAGTTCAGTGCAGTGAGCATCTCTGTAATAATGTTGTAGCCTGTGTGATTATTAGCCCCTTGAGGTCTCCTTCTCTTTGTAAACAGGCTGAGCTAATGAGCCCCAGAGGTGCAAAAGATAAAGAGAGACGCCCACATGACAGTCTGACAGTCGGGCTCTCTCATCCCCTCACATCCTCCGTTCACCACATTCAAAGCAGCTGCATGCTTTCATCCTGACCATACCTAATGACAGAAACAACTCTTAATGTATGCAAGTGGGAAAAAATAAGTATGAGATGGACTATATGGTGGACGCACGATTTTAAAAGCTTCCATAATAAACACGGAATCCAACAAATGATGCAACCTTGATCGATAATGATTTTTCATGCTGCAGCTTCTTCAAGATATCACGGCGCACATGTATCAAGAGGATGCCGATCGACCGCGATCATTGATTACAGGCCGACACGGAAACATTTTCCGCTGTAGGTTTGATTCACCGATGGAATGATCTCACCGTTAAAGCAGCAGAAGCCAATATTTATTTCAGTTTATTTATGTACGATCGATGCAATTAAGGAGAATGAATCAAACTAATGGAACAACAGCTTTCGACGGCACAAAGTCAAATTCTTGGATTAGTTAACTTTCAATAATTCCAGGCAAATGTTTTCATAAACCATTTTAACATTTAAATTAGCAGAAAACTACATCTAAATTTCACTTTTATATATTTGATTCCACATCAAGGGATTCCTGTCTATGCCCCCCTTTTAATTAGTTACTGCTCAGTTAACACCTTATCGTACAGTTACACCATTTTTCCCTTTAGTAGCTTCAAGGTTGTTGGATCCAATTAATCCTCACGGTCTGACAGTATCATTTAAACATTCAGCATGAGCTTGTTGCAGCTCTTTTCGTTGAAGACATGTGATGTCGGTGAAAAGTTCAATGTGCGTTGTTTCATGCACATTTTGAAGAACAGTAACGAGGATGCCGATGATGCACAGCCTCGGCTGATTTTTAGCCAGAGGAAGCAGGACTACCAACATGGCGGTCTGATTTTGAGCTTCAGAACGGCTCAACGGAAACCTACAGGTGACGTCACACACACGCCGTCCATTCAAACCGTCCACAAAGTTTTTAGTCATGAGGTTTTGAGGTCTGTAAAACGTTCCACCAGATTTCTTTGAGTCAAAAAACAGCTGATCATAAGTTTGATGGTTGTGAAGATCTGGAAGTTCTGTCATTAGATAATTGTCTTTTGTCAACTGTAGCGACGAAACTAATGGACACAGAGCTGAGTCCGAGTCCTGAGGGTGTATTTAATCGATTCCCCTCACAATTTAAGTGACAGGAATGATGCCTGCAAGTGTTCACAGCAAGCTGAGGAAGTGTTTGGCGCATGTTCACAGGGCCTCAGTTTATTTTCATTAGCTGTCAAGATGTTGGCTCTGTCAGTTTTACATATTTGTTTCACTCGGCTGTCAGCTGCGGTCTATTAAGTACAATCATTTATAACACTAATTGGCATTTCTTGCAACAACATCAACGTATCCAGTTGTACAGTCGGAAAAGGGAAGAACAATTTGCTGAGTGAGGAAAGAGGAGTATATGATTGGGAGAAGAGACCCACCTTGCATTTGCCAGACTTTCAGCGGTGCCATTTCGTTGGTGCTTTCTACCAAATGTTTCCTCAACTCCTTCAACTGCTCTTTCAGCTCTGGGTAGAGGGTTCTGGTGAGAGAGACGGCAGACAAGACAGATAGAAGAGAGAGTAAGAGAGTTGTCGGATCTGTTTGTTTTTAGCTTAGTTCATTAGAGATAAGGGTCTACACGGGCAGAGCTCTGAGGGAAGAAAATGTAATGAAGAAGGAGAAAAAAGGCTTGGCTGGTGTGAGCGCGGTGCAGTTTCTGGAGCTATGCCAAGCTTTGAACTTTTATCACAGGCTGACACAAAGTCACTCACTTCAGTTTGCCAAAAAGGAATCCCTGGACCTCGTCCACTGGATCATTCTCTCCGATCACTGTAGCATTCACCTCCGCCCCTGGAACCACAATCAATTGACTCCTTATTCTCATCAGGAGTCCTCTGGGATTACACCATCCTGAGCGTGTACGTATCAATAGTGTGTGTGTGTGTGTGTGTACCTTGGACTTGTGTGTCGTCCTTTGCCTTGTACTCCTGGCTTTTGATGGCCAGCTCCACTCCATATCCAGACAGATAGACCTTCTTTTCACTCGGTTTCTGGAGGGAAAGGAAGAAGCATTGTAAAACGGTCTGTCAGATTCCTTGACAGTAATCTAGCCGTCTATCTAATTCTCCATACAAGTATGCAGAAAGAAATGTTTGCCCAAGCGGCTTCTGTTGTTGTAAAAGGCTCTGTCAACTTCTTTGTATTCATCTTCATCTCTGCTCTGTGAAAAAAAAATGAATCTCGCTCGCATTACAAACACACGACTACTTTGACAGCTTTCAAGTACAGACAACCAGCTGTTGCTTGCTAAGTGCTGAAGACAGAAACTGCACCCTGATCGTCCCCGAAGCTTTTGAAAGTAAAAAAAATGAAGAGCGGTAAGTGTTACAACCTCTCCAGTGCCCAGGACCTCATGCCTAACTGACAGATGGTTGGAATAATTTAGCATAATTAAAGGGGGGAAAGACGTATCAGCTGTATTTGCATGTGGAGGAAGAGGCAATCCAACCTTAACTTGGCGTGATAATCTGAAGAAGCACTTTTCATCGCAGGTGAGGAACTTTTTAAGACAAGTATGAGCTGAAAGTGCTTTTAAATCCTGATTCATGTTCATAGAGAAACAGCATATTGGCTTTTGGAGGCCGTGCAGTACTACTACACCCTGTGACAGCTGCTGCAGATGGAGATGGAGAGGAGAGCGCCGATTCACTTTTCCTGACTTGAAACTTTAAGATTTAACCGGAGAGCTTCTCCACTCACAAGGACAGCACTTAAAAATAGCTCAAAGTCACACCAAGACCCACAAGAAGTAGAAGTACACTTTTCTAAGAAATCTACATCTAGATGTTTTCCAGGCCTCGTTTGGTGTATTTTTTTTAAATCACTTTGCACTTGTTGGTTGCAACGTGCAAGTGAAGACACAGATTAAACAAAATTGGATCAACCGGACAAATTTAGAGGTGGTCAGGCTCACATTATGATCAGATCACGAGCCCAGTGAAAATGCACGACCACAAACGTCGAAACATCAGTTTATGAAATTAGCTGTCAAAATCAGGTAAAAATAAATTCTCAGCTTCAGGACTGTGGGGGTGACTGAAATGTGTCAGATGAGTTAAAAAAAATGACATGACTAACTTTGAAACACTCTGAGCTGAGATGAATTCATCTCTCTCTCTCTGCTCAGGGTGGCCTCAGCGTGTCATCGAGACACCCTTAAAAGGACCGCCCACAAAATCCTGGACTAAAAAACTGGTGAAAAACTGTTTTAACCTCTAACTCCACATTTCAGTTCTTTTCAGCAACTATTTTCCAACATATTTAATGTATTTTGAAAGAAATCTCAGAATTGCCTTTGCACGGGTAAAAGCTATAAGCAGTAGCTGAGTCTTCTCTCCATGAATGATGCCTGTGAGAGTCATTGCCTCCCTTGTCCTGGCACATGCCTGAGTCTATTTGGATCGGATCACAATGCGGGCACAACGGAGATAATAGGAATGCTAATTGCAGGTGTAACTGAGACCCACAGTTCAGATGTCATTGTCCAGATAAGTTTAGACACAGATCACGTTACTACCACGTGTGAATGGGGCATTAGTTTGTGGGAAGGTAGGCCATGTTAAGGTTTAACGTACATATCATTCACCATGTAAAGTGAATTTTAGTCTAACTGTGTGAGAAACACCTACAGCCAGGTAATGGCGGAGCACATAAGTCGCCAGGCCTTCATGGACTTTGGATGTTACGACTTGGTGAAGCTCCTGGAAATCTGGTTTCCCAAACTCGGCGTACAGAATGACAACGGGAGCATCTGGATTGGATCCTGGGTATCTGTGATCGCCTTTGAAAAGGTATGGCTTCGGCCTGAAAGAGAGACAAATGTAAGCCAAATGTTAGATCAGATGTTATTTTCCTGGTTGCTCGCCCTCGTCGTCTTTGATTACCTCTCGGGTGCTGTTTTCAGCAGCGCTGCTAAAGCATCTGCATCGCACGTCTTCTCTCCGTGGACGCTGAAAAATGCTGAGCAGCCAGTGGGAGGAGGCTCATTGGACGCTATCTAAAAAGAAAGAACAGCAGGATGTTTGATTTAAAAGAATACAGCACTCCTCACATGTACAAGCCTTCAAATGTAAAATCAAGTCATCCTGCTGTTACCTGTTGGAAGGAGTATACTGTTGAAGAGTAGGCTCTCAGGGAGAGGGCGAACTTCAGCATGTTCACCTGGACGGAGCTGAGCACGGCGCTGGCTTTCTTTACAATCAGGTCATAATAGGCCTGATCTGTGTCTGCATGAGGACAGCAAACACAAACACAAGGGACGAGTCAACACTGTGTTCATCGACATGTTTTCTTTGCTCCTTTTTTACTCACAGAAAGTCACGGTCTAACGGATTTAACACAAATGAACAGAACAACATTACACTCTGCAGCTCTGTTCTACCATGTTATTGCTTGCATAAGTGTTTGGCCAAAACACTGACACTGCTTTTGCTGCCAAGAGTCTTGCATACACATCATAAATTCAGCTGCTTGCAGCACAGGGACTAAAAGCGAAAGCAGTTCTGGAGTTTTACTTTACCGTCATGCTCTCCTTCTATGTTCTGACTGGACTCCACAAAGTCCCAGAACTTCTCCTGGCTCTCCTCGGCCAGGAACTCACTGAGGAAGAAGAGAGAGGATGAAGTTGGCTGTTTCATAAGCTTTATGTGTATATATGCTGTGTACATTTTTTAATAAGCTACACATGGATGAATAATGAACTTGAGAAAGGCTTTTACGTTGCTCGCCAAAGTCAGAGGTCAGCTGCAGCATGCAGTGCAGCATCTGAAACCTTTAAGTATTCAGCATTTTGCTCAAGGACAAATCAGCGAGACAGAAGTTTAAACTCACTTAGAGGACAGTCTCAGTAATGACCCTACAAGCCCCGAGGACATCGATTTATCTATTATCTGCTTCCCAGATTTAATGTCAGATGTAATGCGGCCAAATGGCTGCTACAGTTGAGCGGTGTCGTACCTGGCCTCCAGCAGCAGAGGAGTGTCTGCCCATTTAGTTGTGAGGGTGGTGGTGACAGCCTTTGAGTCGGCAGCCCCAGACACTGCAGAGAGCAGCGACAGGAGGAGGGAACAGAGGAGCCACATCTTTAAGCCTTCACCTTAGAGAAGAATGGAGGAAAATGAGTGAATGAGATAATAATCAGAGAGAGCCAAAGAAGAGAGAGCAAGCTGTTGGTACGTGGCACCAAAAAGCATCTTGGATGACACATGGACATCTAAAATACATGAGCGGCTGCACCCAGAGCGAACACAAGGCAATCGCTTCGATCAGTCTACGTGCGAAGGTGATAATTTATGTATTCAGGTTTGATGTGTGTGTGTGTAGGTGATAATTTATGTATTCAGGTTTGATGTGTGTGTGTGTGGTTAGCTGGATTTGGCAATAATCTGATATTATTATTTATTAAAGGTTTATGAAACATAATAAACTGCCAAGATTACAACATTTCAGGGCAGCAACGAGGCAAATGTTATCAGACAATCAAAATAAACCAACAATAAAGATAAAAACAATCTCATTAATATGAAATACACTTTGGGAAGTGATTTAAAAGATGACTGAGTCTGACTCAACCTAAGGTCTTCAGGATCACCTTTAGTCCACCTTTAGTCCACCTTTAGTCCACTCCACCTTTAGTCCACCTTTAGTCCACTCCACCTTCAGTCCACCTTTAGTCCACTCCACCTTTAGTCCACCTTAAGTCCACCTTTAGTCTACCTTTAGTCCACTCCCCCTTTAGTCCACCTTTAGTCCACCTTTAGTCTACCTTGAGTCCACTCCACCTTTAGTCCACCTTTAGTCTACCTTTAGTCCACTCCACCTTTAGTCCACCTTTAGTCTACCTTTAGTCCACCTTTAGTCCACCTTTAGTCCACTCCCCCTTTAGTCCACCTTTAGTCTACCTTTAGTCTACCTTTAGTCCACTCCACCTTTAGTCCACCCAACTTTAGTCCACCTTTAGTCTACCTTTAGTCCACTCCACCTTTAGTCCACCTTTAGTCTACCTTTAGTCCACCTTTAGTCTACCTTTAGTCCACTCCACCTTTAGTCCACCTTTAGTCTACCTTTAGTCTACCTTTAGTCCACTCCACCTTTAGTCCACCTTTAGTCTACCTTTAGTCCACTCCACCTTTAGTCCACCTTTAGTCTACCTTTAGTCCACCTTTAGTCCACCTTTAGTCCACTCCCCCTTTAGTCCACCTTTAGTCTACCTTTAGTCTACCTTTAGTCCACTCCACCTTTAGTCCACCTTTAGTCTACCTTTAGTCCACTCCACCTTTAGTCCACCCAACTTTAGTCCACCTTTAGTCTACCTTTAGTCCACTCCACCTTTAGTCCACCTTTAGTCTACCTTTAGGTCCACCTTTAGTCCACTCCAACTTTAGTCCACCTTTAGTCTACCTTTAGTCCACCTTTAGTCCACCTTTAGTCCACTCCACCCTTAGTCCACCTTTAGTCTACCTTTAGTCCACTCCACCTTTAGTCCACCTTTAGTCTACCTTTAGTCCACTCCACCTTTAGTCCACTCCACCTTTAGTCCACCTTTAGTCTACCTTTAGTCCACCTCGTGCCCGAGGACCTGAGGCTGCACTCTGACTCAGAGCGGAGCAGTAATTCAGCAATAAAACTGTGAGTTAAACCATGATGTGCTTTTAAAAAGGGTAATCAGTAACATCTTAAAATCCATTCTCAGACTCACTTGTAGCCAGAGTGGGAAATTAACTTTTTTCCTATTTTTAAATGTGAACATCTACCAGACACTGATAGATGAATGTTCAAATCCTCCAGCCAGCCGCTCAACGGGAAATCATTACTTTGTGTCTGAAAACCACCAACCGCTTTCACATTTTACCAGCGTTTGGTTGGTGCCAATTTTCCACCCTGCTGGTAATCAGTGAAGAGAGGACGCTGTGTTTTGTGCTAGCTGAAGGCTTGAGACAGCTTTTGTGATGACATGATCGTATCGTGTCATCATTCTGCAAACTGTTACTCCAAATTAACGATTCCAGACAAGAGGTAATCAAAAAAGTTTGGACTGAAATCATATAATACAGAGCAGTCGGACATAAATCACAGTTATCTCCATCTGCAGCAGCTGTCACGGGGTGTAGTAGGACTGCACAGCCTCCAAAAGCCAATAAGCCGTTTCTCTGCGAACATGAATCAGGATTTAAAACTTCTCATCCGTGATTTTTCATGCATTTGCTGTATTATGACACATCTATATCCTTAGTAACACTGTGTTACTGTTATTCAGCAAACACGCTAATAATATAGATTTGCTTGGTGCAATCAGTGCAGCGCAACGGGGCCCAGAAGCTGTCGGGAGCCTATCCGCATGAGTAGGGCACCGTGGTGAGCCTCTCCATGGTGACAGAGCAATAGTCAGTGAGTGGTTGTGTGTGTGCCCGTGGGCCAATTACAAGTTTGTTACTTAGCAACTTTGCCAAACAACCGTGCCTCCGAGTTAAATTTTTAATGTTGTGCTCACATTATCCATAATCCTAAATACACAATCAAATCACTGCAGACCAACTAACCTATGTAGCTCAGTCTACTATGGCTGCAACTAAAGATTAATTTCACAACGCATTGGTTTCTCATTTAATGACTTCTATAAAACACCGGGAAAGCAACGAAGAACGACCTCCAGAAGCTCTCTGATGATACAGCTATCGTGGGACATGTATCAGAAGGAAATGAGGAGGTCAACACAGACTTTGTAAACTAGTGCGAAATACCTCAACAACAAACTGCACTGGTTGGACAACACAGACCTCCTGTACAGAAAGGTCAAAGTCGTCCCCGCTTGCTGAGGAGACTGAGGTTATTCTATCTATGCAGTCGTCTGCTGGAGGGACAGAAAAAAGACTCAACAAACTGGTCAAGAGGGTCAGATCTGTCCTGGAGAGGAAGTGGAGGGAAAGGTGGATCATGAATAACTCCTCTGTGGAGGCCTTAAACAGCTCCTTCAACAACAGACTGCAACTCCCACCATGTAAGAAGGAGCTCTACCACAGGTCCTTCATTCAAACAAACAGGTGTCAGACTCTTCAACATTGTATATTTCTTATCCGCCTCAAAGCGCTTTGACACTACACTACATATCTCATTCACCCATTCACTCACATTGTTTGACCCGTTTCCCTCTGGCAGACGCTACAGGTGCACTAGAGCCAGGACAAACAGACTCAGGAACAGTTTCTTTCCCAAAGCCATCACCATCCTGAACACACACATGCACCAGCCCCCCAGCATGCAAAAACCTCTTATGCAATGACTTCCTGTGCAATAGTCTTACCTGTGTGTCACGAGCAATAATTGTATAATTGCTTTTACCATTTGCTACAATAAACAGTGACAATAAAAGCTACCTTTAGTCCACCTTTAGTCTACCTTTAGTCCACCTTTAGTATACCTTTAGTCCACCTTTAGTCTACCTTTAGTCCACCTTTAGTCTACCTTTAGTCCACCTTTAGTCTACCTTTAGTCCACCTTTAGTCTACCTTTAGTCCACCTTTAGTATACCTTTAGTCCACCTTTAGTCTACCTTTAGTCCACCTTTAGTCTACCTTTAGTCCACCTTTAGTCTACCTTTAGTCCACCTTTAGTCTACCTTTAGTCCACCTTTAGTCTACCTTTAGTCCACCTTTAGTCTACCTTTAGTCCACCTTTAGTCTACCTTTAGTCCACCTTTAGTCTACCTTTAGTCCACCTTTAGTCTACCTTTAGTCCACCTTTAGTCTACCTTTAGTCCACCTTTAGTCTACCTTTAGTCCACCTTTAGTCTACCTTTAGTCCACCTTTAGTCTACCTTTAGTCCACCTTTAGTCTACCTTTAGTCCACCTTTAGTCTACCTTTAGTCCACCTTTAGTCTACCTTTAGTCCACCTTTAGTCTACCTTTAGTCCACCTTTAGTCTACCTTTAGTCCACCTTTAGTCTACCTTTAGTCCACCTTTAGTCTACCTTTAGTCCACCTTTAGTATACCTTTAGTCCACCTTTAGTCTACCTTTAGTCCACCTTTAGTCTACCTTTAGTCCACCTTTAGTCTACCTTTAGTCTACCTTTAGTCCACCTTTAGTCTACTTTTAGTCCACCTTCAGTCTACTTTAAGTCCACCTTTAGTCTACCTTTAGTCTACTTTTAGTCCACCTTTAGTCCACCTTTAGTCTACCTTTAGTCCACCTTTAGTCTACCTTTAGTCCACCTTTAGTCCACTTTTACTCCACCTTTAGTCCATGTTTAGTCCACTTTTACTCCACCTTTAGTCCATGTTTAGTCTACTTTTACTCCACCTTTAGTCCATGTTTAGTCCACTTTTACTCCACCTTTAGTCCACCTTACTAACTTGGAGGTGACAGATGCACACTCGGGGCAGCAGGTGAATATCCAGGTAAAAACAGAATAACACCTGTATTTACCTGTTCATAATATAAAGAGGAAGAAGTCACGTTGATATTTGTGTGTCTGGATGTTTTGAGTCTGCAGCAGGTAAATACAGAATAACACCTGTGTTTACCTGTTCATAATATATAAAGAGTGTCTGGATGTTTTGAGTTTGCAGCAGGTAAACAAACAGGTAAATACAGAATAACACCTGTATTTACCTGTTCATAATATATAAAGAGGAAGAAGTCACGTTGATGTTTTGAGTCTGCAGCAGGTAAACAAAAATCTCTCTGGCCAATAGGAGAGTTCAGCGTGGCTGCTCCGACCAATCAGCGCACAGTTTGTACATCCGGACTGTTTCAATGACAATCCCCGGCAGCTGTAATCAGAGTACTCAAAGGTTCACGTTACAAAGCCACGCAGACATCTACCTGTCGGAGCCTCGCCGTGAATAAACACCTGTAAACACCTGTGATGCTGCGTTCACGGCCCGACCGTTACCGGTCCGTGAACTCACCGCGAGCTAACACAGGAGCTAGCTCAACTGTTCGACAGGATTTAAACGTGTTTCCGGTTAAATTACAGTCAGATACTGTCACACCTGTCAGAGACAACAACACGCAGCCGGTAACTCCGCCGTTTATTGTCTTATTTTGTAATAAACGGATGATTTGTCCTCACCGGCTCTGACGCTTCCTGCTCCCATGTTCCGCTGGAGAGTGGGTGGGGTCCTGTCAGGCTGAGGAGGCGACTACAACGCTGCCTGTTCAGAATTACAGCGTCAACAGCTGACACGTGACACGAGCGAAAACAGACAATTAAAAAGTGTGAGGATTAAAAAGTGTGAGGCAATTAACTTCACTGCCTATAACCCCTGAATCCCAAACTGAAAACATATAATTAAACATAATATTTTTATTCTACTCAATTGAAATAAATATTTTTATTATTATATAAAATCTTGTTATTGTAGATGATATGCCATGATTGCTTAATTTGTCTTTAACTTGTTTTATATATTATTTATTTTATTTACTTTTCTTTTTCCCTTCCTTCTAAGGTATTGCACTCTGGGCATGTCTTGTGTATTTAAATGTGCTATATAAATAAATGACTTATACAATTCATATAATCATACTATCATACTTAGCAGAGAGCATTTCTCAGGTTTGCTTACCATATTTTATTTATTACCAAATATTTTTCTGGCACAATAAGATGATTGATTGAGAATTTTATTGTAAAAGCCACCCAAAAAATAAATAAATAAGATAAGATAAAATAAATGAAGAAAAAGAAAATACAACGAAAAAAACGGGTCAAACCTGTACACGCACCAACTCAATTGTAATTTCTTAACTAGTGCAAATAAATATACATGTTCAAAAAGGAGTAGGAAAGAAGTGTAACACTTATATATTCCTACCCCTCTGCTTATTATTTATTTTATTTTAAAGTAATTAGATCAGGTATACACTCAGCTGCTTTTAAAAGCATGAATTCTGCAACTATTATTATTATTATACTTACAATACTAATATTATTATTATTATTAACTTCTACTACTACTATTATGTATTATTAACTACTACTACTACATTATTTTATTATTAACTACTACTACTATTATTATAATAGTTTATATTAGTGAATATTATTATTATTATATTCATTAATTAATTAATTAAGAGCACTCAAAAGATAAAAGGTCCACAGTACACTAAATAAAAAGGGTCAAATACACAATAAATGAAACACTGTGAATGCATAGCAACATGTGCAGCTTTAAAAGACAGAAATTAACTAACTGTATATGTATCAATGTAAACCTGACTGAGGTCACCTTGCACTACACCATCATGGACGTTTAATCGTGGAGCACTCTTATGCCATCGTTATCAGCCACACTGAGCCTCTGCATGAAACGCCACAGGTAGACTGTATAAACGGGGTACAAAAAGCTCCAAAGAAAGCCACCTTCATTTTCCAAACATATGCCAGTCCTACATGCAAGCATATTAGCCCCACTGTGGCTCCCCAGCCGACACTGTGGAGTCTGTCTGCTTCCTGGGAACCATCATCATCTCCCAGGACCTCAAAGTTCGACCTGAACATCAGCAGAGCAAGCTGAGGCCATAGACAAAAACCTGCCAAAGACAGGGATGGTGCACTTCTACACCGCCATCATTGAGTCCATCCCCACCTCCTCCATCACCATCTGGTACGCTGCTGCCACTGCCAAGGACAAGGGCAGACTGCAGCATGTCATTTGGGCTGCTGAGAAGGTGATTGGCTCTCCAGGACCCTGAGATGTTCTGGACACAAACTTTTTAAGACACTTCCCTCACGTCTCCACAGTTTTTTTCCTGACTGGCCTCATCAACAAGACCCCTCGCGTTACATTAACACAGGGTCTACTGTGTTACATTAACCTGTTTACCTTTTATTTAACATCTTTCACACTATCTGGCAAATATTTTGCTGCACAAACTGCACAGACTGCACTGTACTTTTCACTTTAAAAACATATTCCACTACTTGATATCTTCCTTATATGTTTTTACTTACTTGTTATGCACCAACACACCTTGTATGTGGAAACCTACTTGGCTAAATCAGTTTCTGATTTCTAATTATAACTTCCATTTATCTGATGTCCCCACAGTGTTGCATGACAAAGGATAATACTGTTGTAATCAGCCCCCTGCCACCAAATACCTTTTAATTTTGAATTTGTTTTCCTGAAATGCTGCTTTCCTTAAATGACCTGAGATGACTATTGAACCAGAACGGTGTAATTTTGCTCTAAATATATAGGGAACCTGTTTTTCTTTGGTAACCTCTGTAGTGGTCACAGCATCACAACTTCGAGTGAAATATTGCTTTTATACAACAGTTCTATGTAGCAGTTTAATAGGAATTCTGATATTTCTTTCAAAATACATAAAACATGTTGGAAAATAGTTGCTGAAAACATGAAAAGACTTTGAACGATATATAAATGAAATATGAAAAACTGTTGGAAACTGAATATGATTAGCTGATAATAAACGTAAGAATTAATACACAGCCATGAATTATAACGGCTGTGGATTATCTTTGGCACATGCGACTTCGTGCCTATATGACTGAATTACAGCTGTGCTGATATTCAGTTCAACATCACTCCCTCTCATGTGATGTTTAATTTAAGAATACTGTTACTAAAGCAACACACCTGTTAATTCCAGCTCGTTGTAGACTTTATTGTGCACTTGACACTAAAAAAATCAACCTGCTGCTGTTTAAATCTGCACAGATTTTGATGCTAAGCTTCCAGTTTTCTTTCCTTATATTCTTGTTTAACTGTTGCTCAAAGGGATGTTTGTCTCTTTCTGCCCATTCTGAAGTCAGTCCTATTGCAAAAGTTTTATACAAAATCTACTTATACAGAACTTTTAAAAAATAGTATTAAAAACACAGGTGATCCCAAACCTTTGAAGGGTGATGTATGTGTGTGTGTATATCTGTATATACACACACATATTGCTCATTTTTATAGTAAAATCAATCCAATATAATTCATAAAAACACATTAAACCTGAGTTCTTTAATATAATTTGATCCTATCTGTATAGCTGTGCACGTAAAAAAGTTCAGGGCCTCCACACTAATTTTACACCAGACACTGCTAAGGTGATCCACACACACACACATATATTCATATATATATATTTGGGACTTGATTTGACAGAACTGCACATATTAATTTGAAAAACAGCTCATGGAAATGAGGTTTGCTGTGTGCATGGTGTGATAGCCATGGGAAATAAATCCTGTATTTAGAATAAGCCAAAGCTGTCCCTTTGGTTAACAGTATTTGTTATGTGGTAATGAAAAACTAGAGAAACTGAAATCGCTCTAGTTTTGAGGAAGGCACTCGGGATTCCTGTGGTCCATTTTGTAAACCTTTACCTTGAGTTTGTGTGATGGACTGTAATGCTTTGCACCTCTGGGACAGATTGGTAAAAGGTGCCAGGCTCCCTGTCCACCTGTTGTGTGGTCTTGATAAAAAAAGAAGATGAAAGGCACGGAGACGCTGTCCCAGGGTGTAGAGACATGCCTCTTGCTTTTTCATTTACTCACTCTGCAGCCTAAATTAAATTGGACAGCTGATCCTCCAGAGGGAGCAGTTCCAGGGTTTGATTTAACATTATATAAAAAGCAGCGACATTAATTATCCTGCTGGATTTGACCTTCACTTTGAAGTGCACGTGCACACCTCGCACATGTAGATGCGTGTGCATAGACACACACAATCCGACACAAAAATCTGTTGTATCCCTACGAGGACAGGCCAAAACGGCATCATCAGACAGTCCTTGCAAGTATAGCTTAACCTAGCATCGCTCAAACACACACACACACACACACACACACGCTGCCCACAGGGCCTGTTCATCTGTCAAGGAGGTGACATCTTCAGATGAATTATGGGAGATGGTTGTCATCTTCTCCGGGGTCACATGCGAAATGGCGAACCCGGGCTGTGGGCTCCCTCTCCTCACACTATCACACGTCAGCCATTTTAGAGGTTGAAAGCCTCGACGGGGGACCAAAACGACCTCAATTAAACCTCCATTAATATTAATACATTTTGTCGTTTCACGTGAGTTGCCGCTAATTAAATGTGTCCCTGACTGTATAATGGGGGTCAACCAGGGTCTTCCACATGAAGCTAATTCACCACATTACAGGCACCCAACACTGCGCTGGTCTGGGCTCAGATCTTAAATACAGAAGGCGACAAGGGCAGTGTTGGTTACCTTGGCGTTTGTAACATATAAACATATTTATAACTTTTTAATTAGGCTCACTGACTTTTTTGTGCACGGAAACTTTACAGTCTTCATCTTTTACACACTCACATTGCGCGTGCATGTGTCACCTCATGCGTATAAAAGAGAATATATCACCCCTCTAACAGCCGTACAGTTCATGTTTGGCCCTGACCCAGGGTTTGTATCCTGCTCTATTTCTCCAACATCAACATTTTATCAGACTTTTATGTAGAGGTTAATAAGTTTGCAGCGGATCAGCTCTTTATGAGCCCCTGGGCCTCAGCTCCTTGCACACACACACATACACAAAAAAACACACACACAACAAACACACATTTTAAGACCATAATGGGATTGTGGGATTCCTCAGATTGGACTCCCACTGGTGTCCGTCTGTAAGCACTCCAGAGCTGCATGCTGCCTCGGAGGTTGAACTCTTATGTTCAATCCTTTAATATCATGAGAGGTGATTTGTTGTTGACCTGGGAGATTAGCCAAACCCGGAGTGGAAGGTCAGATAATGGCCCCAGATGTCCGATCAAATCATATTTATTTTTATTGCTGAAGGAAAAATGTGCGCTGCCCACACTGGATTGTGCTCTCTCTCGCTGGCCTGTGCGATTACAGGGTATTGAACCTCTGCAAATTGTTTGTGTATAGAGATTTATCTGCATTGTATATTTGACTATGAAGGTCTGAGCCATGCTTTTGCTGCTGCTGGAAATGAGTCAACCAGGGAGAGAGAGAAGACCGAACTCCATGGTGACCGGTGCCGGTGCCAAGAGGGGCAGTCCTCCAGAACTACAATAGCCTGGCTCTGATGCATGTAGAGGAGGCACTCAGTGTGAACTTATCTGCAGAATTCCACGTTGAAAATAAGCGATAATAATGCCAGAGCCTCTTTGTTTGCATGAAAGAAGCATGGGACCGGCAATGAGGAGCTGCAGCTAGTTTGACCTCCTAATAATGGACCGCAGCCAGAGCCCATACAATCAGTCAGAGCCGGATTCCCACTGCAGGAGCACTTTCTCTCAAACACTCATATGCACATGTTCATCCAAACAAAAGCTGTCCAGCCTTATGCAGTAGCTGAGCCATTATTGTTTGTTTAGTCCAGCTGCACTTGAAATGACAGCGACCCAGAGCTATGGGGAGGATTAAAGACTGTGTTCAGTCCAATACATGCACCAGCTGCCAGAGAGGCTGCACAGCCTTCCCGTTCTCTCTCTGCTCATATGTCAGACACAAAAACATCCCCTCGTCCCTCCTGTCTTACATAAAGAGTCTCTCTGATTTTCCTCATCTCTTCCTCCTTTTGTTCTAGTCCATGCTGCCTGCCCATTCTGATTTCCCTCCAGCTATAAGCCTCTGCCTCTCGCTGTCCAGGGAAATTATTTTCCCGCCCTGCCTCGAGGGGGTCAAAGTTGAAGCTCAGCGGACTGTTGATGAGACAGGGCGAACGCCTTTGCTCTGCTCCCTCTGCTTTTGCGTGCTCAGCCAAGGACAGGGAATGATATTTATACCGGCCCGCTGTCTCTGTCCCCTTCTCGCCAGACGCCTACCTGCAGAAGCAGCAGCAGAGGAAGAAGATGCGTATTTGTGTGCATGTACGTGCGTGAGTGTCTGCAGATTGAATTAGGCTGTAGATCACTGCTGACAGGGTTGAGGCTGTCATTTGGGGGGCTGCTTTATGGGGTCACGGTCCTGTGGTTAGTGTAGGCGAGTGGTTGAAATGCCCTCTAGTTATAGACTGGTCTGGCGGATAGAAGTGCAGAAACCTGGAGGGCAAAGCTCCCACACAAGTTGTCAAAAAATCACTAACTGAGTATTTCTGAGATGAATATGTGGCTACATTTCAAGTTCAGTTTGTTAGATTTAAAAAAAAAAAAAAGAGAGATGTTTTTCATGCCCGTGTGCTTGATATAGAGCGGGATGACATAATAAACTAGAAAACTGCTTTTCCTGCAGAAAAAAATGTGGCGTGGATGCCTTCTGCTGAAATGATGCAAAAATGTGAAATGAGCTAAAATAATAATAAATAAAAAAACAGTAAATACTGTTATATACTATATATATAAATACTAAAGTGTGAGGTGCTGAAAGTTTGAATGAAGTCTGTAGCTGAATGTAGAAGTCGTGAACGTTGAAAGTGTTGAAGGTTTGTAGAAAGACCTTCCACGCCTTTGCGGCAGGATTACTGTAACGCACTTTATCTTGGAGTCAGCCGGTCCTCCCTCGCACGTCTCCAGTTAGTTCAGAATGCTGCCGCTCGCCTCCTAAACTGGAACGCGTAAGAGGGAGCACATTACTCCCATTTTAGCCTCTCTCCACTGGCTGCCTGTGCATTTTAAAATCCATTTTAAGATTCTTTTATTTGTTTTTAAATTTTCAAAAGGTCTCGCCCCGCCTTACCTCTCTGAGCTGCTCCAACCATACACTCCTGCCTGGTGCCTCAGGTCAGCTGATCAGCTGCTCCTGGAGGTACCAAGGGCTAAACGGAAGCTCAGAGGGGACAGAGCCTTTTCCGCTGCTGGTCCTAAATTATGGAATGACCTCCCTCTACGCATTAGACAAACTCCTTCACTGTCCATTTTTAAAACGCGTATTAAGACCCATTTTTATTCCTTGCATGAGACTCTGTTTCTGTTTTTGCTTTATTATTATTTTATTATTGTTTTTATATTGTTCTTATGTTTTATGTCTTATATTTCATGTTCTAATTCATGTACAGCACTTTGTGTCAGCCCACCTGTCTTTAAAAAGGGCTTTATAAATAAAGTTGAGTGAGTTGAAAGATTTGAAGTTTGATCCATTCATTTTAACGTATAATCTGGAAAAAGTTGAATATCTTAAGTATCAAAGGTACGAATTAGTAAAAATACATGCCATCATGTCCTAAATGAGCTGAAGGTTGTGATAATTCAATGGTGCCAAAAAAGGTGGAAGAATAATGATAGCAGTGACAACCACAACACAATCAGGTCTGTAAAAATGAAATATTTTAATTGGTGGCTTTGATGATTCATTTTTGCAATCATAAGAAACAAACCCAGAATGATGCATACAGAAGGAGCCAGAGACAGACTGCACACAAGTCTCCATCACACTCTTTAACACATCTTTTTTTAAAAACAAAACAAAAACAACAAAAAAAACATGATGATGTTAGCGACACCTGGGCTGCTTCATTGTCACAAAGGAAAGAAGCTGTTAAGACATCAGATATACATAGTGATGAGACACAATATTTGAGTATAGCTTTACAGCAACAATTCCTGGAATCATTTCAGTGATTCATTGCTCAGGGATGGAGGGGGGGGGGGATTTTTGAGGAACTCTTCGAGTCTGATGGTCATTTGAAACTGGAACGCTGAAAAACAAAAAAACAAAACGCACTCCCAAAGGTAGAGAATCGGTTTTGTATTCGGCCTTTTTAACCGCTAATGCAGAGCCAGATTTCGGTTTGGAGCCAAAACACGGCCCGAACATAAGAGCGAGTCTGACTTCGGAAAAAGAGGTTGTGGGCAAAATGCCTGGAGCTGCAGCGTTTTCAAGTCTCCAGTTTCAAGAAGACAATGAAGGGGGAAGTTAATACAAAACAGAAAAAAAAAAAGAAAGGGGGGAGATCCATCTTCCCATATCTTGCGTTACTTTGAAGGCTACACAAAAAGCAGCATATTGACTCTGGATGTATCCCAATACCTTTCATCACCCCCCTTGCCTTTGTTCGTCTCTCCTTCCCTTCATGAATCATCCCTGATTTTAAAAAGGAGCTGATCAAAAAAAATATTTAAAAAAAGGTGAGACAGGGTGATAAGTTGAAATTTAACAAGGAGGGCGGTGGGTGGCTTAATTGTTGGTTTCCACCTCCTGACTTTAATACAATCTATCGTAACATAATATTCATCTTAATAATACCAAGGAAGCATGCTCGCCTCCTCCATGACACCAAACTTTCATTACTACATTCAGTTTGATTAAATCGTGCTGTGACGTCTTTTTCCCTTCCCACTTTTACATTCCCCCACCTCCTCATCGGTTTGCATGTAGGCAGAGTTAGAGTTGGCATATGAATCCAGCATTAAATAAAAAAAATAATAATAAAAATCTCCTCAGATTTATAATAAACTAACACACTTAAACATCTGTGATCACCTTTAGTGAGCGTTTACGACCTGAAAATGAGACGAGAACACATGAAACACTGACTAAAATCAACATGTAGCTTATTTAATGCTTCAACTTGCTCGCCAACAAACTGCTGGAAGTCGAATACAGAACCGTTAAACTGATAATACCAAAAAGTTAAACTGAGATTATCCTGATGTGACGCAGTCAGAGACGAGTAACCACTCTGTTGTCGTTTTAAAAATCACACAATCCACTCACAGTTACAATCCATCTTTGGCCGAGTACGGACACTTTCAAAGTTTAATTTTAGCCTTTAGGGAATTAATCAAATGAAAACAGCTGACATAATCTGCCTTGCACCTCAGCACTTTCTTCACGTAGTGTTTCCTTCGATAACCGTAGAGGAAAACGTTCATTTTTCCGTCCGGTCGAATGTTTCCAATGTTATTTTTGGGGCTGATAAAAGGTTTCCCCGAGGCGAAAACCTTCGTTTAAATCAGATATTTCCACACACTTCCTACTATGCTGGAATGTAGGCTAAGTCTGGAGCACAGGTAGAGCCTGCAGCCATCACAGTCTATAGAAACGTTACATTTAAATGTTAAATATGCCCCCCCAAGGGCCGGCATTATCTCGTCCCGGCCAGACAGCTGACACCTGTGGGGTCACAAACATTCCCTTTGAAGATACGACTAGCTGCTGGATAACAAGTCAAAAAAAATGATTTCCCTCGGAGGATTTTAAACGTACTAACCAGTGAGAGAGACATAAATGTTTTCTGCTCGTGGAAAAGAAGGAGGAGAGATCAAATGTTTAATACGAGATTCATTACCATCGTTGAATCTGGATAATTTTGCATAAGCCAGAACCAAATTCACCAAATTCTGTCACCTGAAATCAAAATTTGACAGATTTCATGACTGAGTCACAGAATTTGGCGCGATCGTTGGAGCCCGGCCGTCGTTACCCGACCCTCCTTGTGGATTTTCAAGAGTGAAGACACGTCACACGGGCAAAAACATAAATAGGATTTTAGATAATTATAGTGATACAGTCCTTATGTGTAACCACGTCATGTCATGGGGAGGAGACAAGAACAAGGAGGGAAGAAAGTGGTAAAGGAAAGAGCAGAGTGGTGAAGAGATATTGGCTTGGATCAGGGACTCCAACAAAAAATAAAAAATTGGTCATGGAATCAGTCATTCACAAAAAGGCATCCTCGCTCAGTCAGTCAGTCAGGCAGGCACACTATTTACAAAGGCATACACATACGCCAATCAAAGGCATACTGTACATACTATTTACACACACGGAAACACACTCATCCACGCGCACACACACGAGTAGTCAGAGAAATTATGGTAGACGTAATATCTGGCAATATTTATGTTGACGATGATCCCAGTACGTAGAGGCACTGCTACCTCCGGATCTTCACGGTAAAAACAAGTTTAAAACAAACAAAACAAAAAAAACGCGGACACACTATAATGAACTACTGGTCACCGCCGCCGCGTCCGCCTCTTACAGCGGGTGGGTTGTTCTGAGAACGCAGCTTCGTGGTTTAGAAAATAAAAGAAGAAGAAGAAGGAGAAACTGAAAACGCCACCCACTACATTAAGGCTCACATTGCCATGGTGACCAGTAGTTCCGCAACTCCCATCTCGAGCATTTGTCTGAGTTAAGGCCACCGAAGCCCTCACCGCTCACACAGCACGGTTCCTGGCAACAAACCTGCAGCAGACTCACTCCTCGCTCTGCCTGCCTGCCTGCCTTTGATTTCTTCACACCTATACAAGGTTTTTTCGGCTCCGTAATTGGCTGTTATTCTCTGCAGGATTTGAGAAATGAAACTTGTTAAGTGACAGGAGTATTGGGAACTTTAACAGAGCAACAAACCACTCCCCAACCCGACCCAACAAGATGCAAAGGCTTCAGTAATGGCTATGGTCCGTTGTACGTCCGTCTGATCGGTTAGCTTCGACGTATAAAAACCGATAAAAAAATAAAAGAAATAAAAAGGAATCACTTTTCTTTAGGCAGCAATATTGGTCTCAGTGTTATTACAACTCTGCTTTTAAAAAAGCACAAACACAAAGAAAACACAAATGAAAATCATCCTAAAAATGAGAGTCACTATTTCATGACCGAAGCGTGTTCATGTGGGTGAAATGGCTGAATTTTTTTTTCTTTAAGCAGAAAGCTTTATTACACAACTCAGTCCAACTTTTCTTTGCTTTGTTCTCCGACCGTCTCGTAAGCGTTCTCCCGAGTCCCTTTTGTTTTTTTGTTTGTTTTGTTTTTTTAAAAGTGGAGCATCCAGGAAGTAGACTGGTCCTTTTTTTTTTTTTCCTTTTCTTTTTTTTTTTCTTAGCAAAAGATTAGTGGGAATTCACAGACTTTTAATTTTATTTTCTCATGCTCCATATTAGGCCACAGAGAACGAAAGGAATACAGGAGGAGGAGGCGAAGGAGGAGGAGGCGGAGGAGGTGGAGAGATGGATGAGATACTCGGTTGTCAGCAACTCTTGGAGCTCTCTCGTTCTCTCTCCTCTGCTCAGTCAGTAATGATGATAAGAGAGACAGAGACACTCAGAGGTGCGAGGGGGGGGAAAGGCAAGCGGGCGCTAATAACAACCGGGCGAACCTCGATAATGTGAAGCTGATGCGATGGACCGTGCCCAGGTCTCCATAGCAACCACCTGGACTCTGGTTCCCGCGGCCCAAACTCTCCGGTAAAGTCTGTTTGTCAGTTATTTGGGTCTTTAATGCAGGCGCCACTCTTTGTGTATGTCTGTGTGTGTGTGTGTGTTTGTGTGTATATATGTGTGCGTGTTTCACATTACATATGCATGTCTGTGTGTTTGTTCTCATTCTGCTGCTACCAGCGGTTGATAATCTGGTTCATGTAGTCCTCGGTGGGGAGCCGGCTGCCCGCCTCCTCCGTTCTGCCTCCTTCCTCGCCCTCCTCCCGCTCCTCCCTATCCCCTTCGACGTCCTCCAGTGTCGACACCGAGCTCTGCCGGCTGTGGGAGGGCCACAGGTTGACGCCGAGGCCCAGGCCCTGGTGGGTCTGCTGCATGTGGTTCTTGATGCGCTGCTGCCGCCTCTCTTGCTGCCTGGTGTACTGGTAGCGCTGCTGGAACAGGTCCCTGGCGTAGTCGTAAAGCTCCATGTCGAGCTCATTCAGCTCCTCTATACGCTGGACCTGAAGAGGAGGGAGCAGATGAAAAGGTTTAAGTTTGTAGACGGTAGCTCGACGGCAGAGAACAGAGAAGAAATGTGGATTGAAAGAACGTAAAAAGAAGGTCAGGAAACAAAGTTAGAGCTGTTTGTGAACAGCATCTACTGAGCTAAACGATGATGGATTACAAAATAAAGGCGGCCTTTTGAGACTAAATGTTCTTTGCTTTAATTCAAGCCTAACTGTTTGAGTGGATGAAATAGATAAATGAAAAAAGCAGACATGCGGAGGTGGAAATGGAGAAATCAAAGCGTAGGTGAAAGCATTTTATCAACCTTAACTTAAGAAATGACTTCTATCCCTGCTGATGTCTCGGTAAGCCCCGCTGACCTTGTAAAAGCGAACCTACTCTCGCCACAAAAAAACAACCAAGGTGTTTATGTAACCGGGAAAATGCAGCTTTGCAACAGTGATGATTTAGGTCTGTTACGAATGGCCTATTTTTGACATTGGTTGGAGTTTTGAGACCAATTATTGACATTCAGCGCTGTCAATTTCGCCCCAATAGTTCCTGAACCATTACAGGGCGCTCAGACCGTAAACCCACCTCTATTACCAACAACGTCATGGGGGTTTGCTAGTGGGGACGTTTCAGTGAGACAGTAATGAATAAGAAATAACAAAATTACATCCATGGCGTCCAGTTTGAGTAACAGATTCACGAGTTTGAATTTATGAGTAATAATCTGAAGTTTTCATGACAGCAAGTAATAATCTCCCGGGGAATAAACCCGGACAACCCTCCTAGAACCTAGAACCCACTGGATTGGCCTCATTCAAATGAACGAACACTGAAGTGGATCTGAACACGGCTTCAGACAGTACTACACTTAGAGCAGGGACTTTTTGGCACCTGGATCTACTTTTACGTGGACTAAATCGAGTTTGATTTCTTTCTCAAAACACAGGTGAAGATGGTGAAGTTGTCTTGGAAAGCTCCTGTGGTGGAAACACCCAAATACAGGACACTGGTTAACTTTTAGAGTGTTTCTCAGGAGGGTTTTTGAGATCAATTATTGACGTTCAGTGCTGTCAACTTTGCCCAAATAGTCCCCGAACCATCACACTGTAAATTTGGCTGTGAGACAGTAATGAATAAGAAATAAAAAAAATTACATCCATGGCGTCCAGTTTGAGTAACAGATTCACGAGTTTGAATTCATGAGTAATAATCTGAAGTTTTGGAACAAAGGTTGAGCCAAGTGTACTCTCGCTGGCCTGGCCTCATTTAAATGAATGAGTGCTGAAGTGGATCTGGACATGGCTTTAGACCGTACTACCCTTGGAGCAGGGACTTTTTGGCACCTGGATCTACTGTCTGGTTTCTTTCTCAAAACACAGGTGAAGTCGCCTGCGGTGGAAACGCCCTGATACAGAACATTTTGTACAAAAGCTTCACAGGACCTCTAGATGGAGAGTGAGGGGGAACAGCGTGCCGGCAATATGCAGTGCATGATAACAGAAATGTGTTTGATGTTGTGGTTGTGCGGTGCAGCTGGCTGTACTGGCGTGTGTCATCTGCTTGCGAGTGAATTCAACGCGGAAATGTGTTTAATTAAGAAAATCCCTTTGAAATCTGCGATGGAGTGCTGGATTTCATTTGTGGGCAGTGTGTGCGAGGAACAGAGGGAAGCGCCGCGCCGCATTAATGTTAGAAAATTAGAGATGTTTGATCGGCAGCGCGGGGGGTGGGTGGGGGGTTGCACCGGCACAAAGCATGGGGAAAGGCGTCAGCTGAGCTGAAGTCGTCAACACAAAGAGCTCGCGTATCAGAGAACAGCCGTGGTATAATTTAGAAACCAGTTTCAGTCAATAATGACTCACTGGGATCTAAGTGGGCTTTCAGCGGCTTTGCAGGAGAGAGTGAAGTAAATGTTCACCTGCTGATGTAATTACCTCACTTCTAATAAATAACCGAGTAATGACACACTTTCACACAGTGCTAGAAAGCTAATTTTAAAAAACTGAATTTCTCTTAATTTCTGACTTGTTCAAACTTTTGTGATATTCTTTTTTTTTTGGTGATATTAACCGTGGGCCCACCTTTCCACAGCGTCTGTCAGCAGGGTTTATATCTTTCCACCTGGTTTTGATGTATAAATCACCGGTCTGCTGTGTACTGGAGGATGGATATATATATATATTAATATATTATTATTTTTTTTCTTTTCTTTTTTTTTTGCTGGGAAAATTGAGCCTAAGAACTCCGACATTGGACCAATCAAAGTGTGAAGAGCATGTTTGAAGCTGGCTGTTTTTTTTAAAACTGCGACAGTCATCCCAACTCATTTCACAGCAATGCGAGGGGCGCAGTGTTTACTCTCCGTTTCTCATTTTCTACTTCCCTCCGATTATTTTGCACTTCTTCTCGAAATATTTGTTTTATTTCCCATCTGTAAATGAAAGCAGCTACAGCTGCCGTATTTATTTGAGAGAGAGAGAGAGAGAGAGAGAGAGAGAGAGAGAGAGAGAGAGAGAGAGAGATAGATGTCAGTCATAACAGAACTAATCTGAGAAAATGAGACAATTTTCCTCTTCAAGAGAATACATACGCACTGGAAACATACAATAGAGTGCATTATTTACATTAACTATTATTGTAAGTGCACTTTTCCAGAGGGTGGAAGAAGTACTCGGATACTTTTCTTCAGTAAAAGTAGCAATGCAGCAAAGTTAAACAGTTAAAATCCTACATACATTAAACTACAGTGTACAGTATTATCAGGAAAATGTCCCCTATTATTTTACATGACAGTTGGCAGGTTACCGTCATTCGTTGCTCTCTGCTGCCTGCCTGCTGTCACATCATGCCTGTTCTAGCTTGATTTTATTGATTACTTATAAAACCCAGAGAGGTCTTTCCCTGAGTTATTTAGCTGATCTTTTAGTGCCCTCTTGCTCTCTGATCTCTGATATGCAGGTGTGTCATTGCTGGTTGTTCGTTGGTCCAGATTTAAACACAAAAGTTGGCAGAGCCTTCACAATCAGAGCTCAAAGACTGTGGACTGACCTGAAGAGGAGATCACGGCTGCAAAAACAGTGTCCGCTTTAAAAAACACATTTTATAAAATGCTCTTTGTTACATTTTATTCTATTTTTTACTGACTCATGTTCTGCTTTATTGTAAAGTATGGTAATTAATACTAACGCATCAATGTAGACATAGAATTTTACAGTTGTAGTTGACCGAGGTGGAAGTACCGGTAGTTTTAAATACGAGTTTGATCATAGTGGTTCCTAACCCAAGACTAAACTACCACTACTACTTGTCCCCAACCTTTTTTTGTAACCGGTAACGAAACAAAAAGGGAACTCGTAAGATCTTGTTACGTGGAGTAATGAAGTGCAGTAAAAAGCTAAATAGTTAGTTACTCTTTACTCCTGACTTTCCTTTCCATCATTTCTAATGTGAGACCGAACAGCAGCACTCACCGTAGCGTTGTCCAAGTCCACCCCTGCAGCCCGGGTGCTGTTGTACTGCATGAAGGGCCTGATGAAGCGCAACCTGAAGGTCCGTTCGAACAGGAACTGGGTTTTCCTCTGGTACTCCGTCAGACCGAAGAAGGCCATGTCTCGTAGGTTCTTCTTGGCCGACTCGAGGAGAAGCTGGGCCCTCTTCTTCTCTGGAACCGTGGACATGTTGTAGCAGCCGACAAGGCTCAGGTCCGCTAACATACGAACCTACGGACAGAGGAACAGGATGTTTGTTTGAATGGCAGAGTTAAAGAATCCACATTTGAATTAAAAAGCAGAGTTTAACTTGTATCAATAGTTCAGTCATCAGTAAATCGTCTGTTCAATCATTTTCATTATTATTGATCTGCTTATTTTTATTTTTATTGTTATTATTTTCTCAGTTCATTTAGTTTATGATGTTAAAACACAAATTCTAAAGTCTATTTCCTTGTTTTGTCTGATTAAAATGACAAAGAAAGTCTCAAACAATTCACAACTGAGAGGCTGAAACAAAAAGAAAAGTTGATTGGTTATGTGGTTTGCATCGATTTATTGATTAATACACTATCAATCATCTTTGCAGCTCTACGTCTGACATCTATCTGTCCTTAAAGCTCTTCGTGGTCAGGCACCATCACATCTTAAAGAGCTCTCCGTACCTCATTATTCCACAACACCGCGCTCTCAGGGTTTCTTATGGTCCCTTTAACGTAAACTGGGAGCCAGAGCTTTCAAGCTATCAACCTCTTCTGTGGAACAAGCTCCCAACTTCTCAACTCGGCGGGTCAGGGACGGCCGCACGGTGCAGGAGGATCCCCTCGTGGGACCTCTCCCCGGTGCTGGCTGGCCTCCGCCGGGCGCATTTCCACCATGGCGGCTCTAGGTCGGCATGGAAAGACTCTGGGGCGAAGGGGGCTCACGGCTCCGTCCACGAGGTTTACAGTGCCAGCCCACCTGCCCCTTTCCGGGACAGTGAATTTACGCATGATCCGATTAGTCGACTAATCGAAAAAAATAATCGGTGATTAGTCGACTATCAAAATAATCGTTTGTGGCAGCCCTAGAGGAGACACTCTCGACACATTCAAGATACCGTTTAACTGAACCATTGCTTAGTGACGCTCCTAAGGGGCTAGACAAAGACTCTGGGGCGAAGGTGGCTCATGTCTGTGAGGTTTACAGCACCAGCCAACCTGCCCCTTTCCGGGACAGTGAATTTACACATGATCCGATTAGTCGACTAATCGAAAAAATTATAGGTGATTAGTCGACTATCAAAATAATCGTTTGTGGCAGCCCTAGAGGAGACACTCTCGACACAGTCAAGATACTGTTTAACTGAACCATCGCTTAGTGACGCTCCTAAAGGCCTAGACTTCCCGTGATGCACTGAGCTCTCCTCTTCCTCTGGTCCCATCAATGAATATCACTAACTTCTCTTCTAACATCTTTATTATCATCATTACTACCTTCAATCATCAACCATCTTCATTAAAGTTTATGCCACCGTCTGAACTGTCGAGTCTCTGTAAATAATATTTAAGAGTTTGCTCTGTTTGGAAACTGTCATGAGATAACTATTCATGAGATTTGGTGCCATATAAATAAAACTGAATGGATTCTGTAAAGTAGAGGCCCTGCCTTCTTCTTAAATCTTAATAAACTTTATTGATTTATCAAAGAGAATTTAAACGGTAAGAAGACGTAAACATCTTCACCACTTTGAGTTAATTAAAATGATTAATCGCGTCATTAAAAAAAAGGAACAGATAAACTGACAATGATCCTAACATTGTGTGTTACGTAACTCCCTTTTGACATCTCGGCGTCGTTAACCACTTTCCTTTTAAATTCCTTGATCGGCCATTTTACTTAATAAACGAAAGTAGTTTTCAGTTCTGGTGGATTTGTTTCAAAATGAGAGATCACTTCATCACTGAGTGCACTCCGGAGCTGTTGTGCTACAGTACAGGAACAGCCTCTGCATACTGATTTGGATTCACAAGAGTACACTGTGTGCACCTCAGACTGCTGGTCCACCAGGATGCGTTAAAAGTCTGTGTGTGTGTGTGTGTGTGTGTGTGTGTGTGTGTGTGTCACATTCAAGTTATTGGACCCTGAGTAATAACAGCCTCAGGCTCAGATGAGATAAGCTGGCCAACACGTTTAGGTGGGAGACTCAGATAGCATGAGAAAAAAGAAGCTGTGAATCTGAGGTGTTTTTTGGCCAGCAGGCGAACTCCTAAGTGTGTATATGTGTGTGTGAGTGTGTGGGACTTCACATGTGTACAACTCATCTTTACACTTTTTACATATTTTGGAATGAAAGAAAAAAAGTATTTTAAATCTTTGTTTTTGTATCAAAATCAATATTCAATCGATCTTTAGAACTTAAATAAACGATCCGCGTTACGAGCATACCTTTTTTTAAGAAATCAGTATTGATCTACTGTGCATTTGGTTTCTTGGTGTGTAAATGTACCAGACGTTTCATTTATTTCTCTGCAGAGACGTATCGGTATTTTCCAGTCGGCTTGGATTTATGACGCTGGACGTCCGGCCGGGTGCAGAGATGCAGGTTAGCTCGGTAGCCGTGATAAATGGCGGCATCGGGACCGAAATCAGCTGCTCTTTCTGAGCGCTTGCAGTAAAAACCAGAAGCCAATGAACGGCTGAGGATGTGTGAGCACCTTCCCTCTCTCTCTGCTTCAGTTCAGAGGACTGTAACCACAATGTGACAACCCTGCAACATATTCCATTTTTAGCTCCTGGTGTGCAGTTTTTATTCCTCTGCATCGAAGCTTACTGGTGTGGTTGTATTGCACTTCATCGCACTGAAAGCTTTATTTCCTCCATGTCCCCGTACCTGTCTGTTGTTGGCCAGGTTGTAGGGACAGTCCATGAACTGCTGCAGGGTGCATCCGGACCAGTCGGAGCCCTCGTAGCAGGAGGGCAGCTCCTCGGGCGTCGGGGTTCGTCCGTCGCACATGTGGAGGGAGGTTTTCCACGTGGCTCCTCGCTGCACGTGCCGCCACTCGCTGAGGTATCGAGACACCGGGTCCCTCAGCAGAGTGATGTAGTAGAACTTCCTGTTGGGCGGAGAAAGAAGTAGAGATTAGTGTTTGGTGAAGGCTTGATTAATTAACAAATTAAGGAAGTGGAAATAAAACCAGCAGCAACACAACACGCGTGTCCAGCTCTACAACATCACTGCATCATGTGAAATCCCTCCGTTGCCCACGTGGTGGCACTGTTTACAATGCTGTACTGCAGCAGCTCATTCTCCATCCACAAAGCTCAGCAGGATGGAGGCTACAGACGGAGGTTGTCATCCTTAATGCCGTATTATTTGCATTTACTAGAAGCTGCCGTGTGATGCACAAAAGAAAAACCGCCGCTGCACGCAGGAAGTCAAACTACAAATGAGCGGGGAGGAAGGAGGTGAGGTGAGGGGGGGGAGAAGTTGATTTGTCAGACGAGAGGATCAGGTCAGTGTTCAGGCCACGCCGAGCAGGAAAAGAAACTGCTGGCACAAGCACATCTCACTCTGCAATACACATCTCCGCGGCGCAAACATCCTTATGTCTGAGACTCCGACAAAACACACACACACACCAAACATCCTTCCTCTCTCCCTCACACACTCGAGCCTGCCTCCGAGAGATGACTCACCCCGAATCTAGAGATATGGATGGGACCGTTTCTGTGGTGTGTAACATAATGGTGCATAGCACAGTTCAATGTCTCTCCAGAGGGGGACACTCCCACCAGAGCGGAGACCTTTCCAGGCCTTCACACTCCAGCTAATTACTGCAGTCTAATCAATCAACACATCCTCATTAGCCACACACACACACACACACATTGAATTTGTGTGTGTTTATGTGTGGCTATGCGCCTGCAGTGTGTCTGGAAGTGATGGTATGGATTTTTCTGGGCAACAAGACACACGCCGCCGGTCGAAAACAAGCACAGGCGCACACGCCGCTCTCCTCTCCCGGTGCTTGCATCACGTCAGAGGAATGTTTGCAGAGAGGGAATTTTGTGTGCTGACAGGACTCCTCGAAGAAAATCACCCCGGTCACACATACACACTGCTTCCATCACTAAATCTTTGCTCTCTCACACTACAAAGCTGGCCCCCAGAGCGAGAGGAGCGTTTTTTTTTGCCGGGTGGTTACAAAGCCCCAAGTGTCACACAAACAGTGGCAGTGTCTGGATATTAAAAAGAAGTGACTAAAACCCCCCGAAATCCAAAAAAATCCAGAGTCAGCGGGGGAGATCCCCTTTGCCACAACAACTAAACCCTAAATCTAGCAACAGCTGAGAGAGGCGGGCACACAATGAAACAACCAAACTCTAAATCCAGCAGCATCAAGGAGATCCTGGACAATAAAGCAAACCAACCCACCCCCCTTTTCCAAATAACAAATTTCATCTGGGAGATCCTGCACAACAAAAACAACCACACCCCTGAATGTAGCTGCAGCACGGAAACAAATCAAACAAATCTAGAAGCAGCAGGGGGATCGTGGACAATGAGACGACTAAACCCTTTAAATCCACTGGCAGCTGGGAGATCCCAGGCAACGAACCAAACAAACCCTCGATCCAGGGGAGAGCGAACGTGGATCATGTCCATAGAAACAAGTATCTAAACTCTAAATCCCATCAACCCCGAAACCTGAAAACTCTCATCCCCTGATCTAATCAAAAGCAGGAGAGGAGAGGAGGCACAGTCAAACCGGAGCCTGCAGGGGAGCGGGGGTACATTATGGAGATTCCTATGATGACATTATCAGGATTCCTAACACTCCCCAGAGTGCAGTGTGTATGTGTGTGTGAGATACCGCTGTATGTGTGTGTGACTGTGTGTGTGTGTGTGTGTGGACTACGCCTATTAAATCAGTGATGACATTTTCCCCCTTTTGGCTCCTATTCTACTGAAGAAACACGGTACTGTTTGGCCCTCGCAACAGAGAGACGGGGTGAAAAACAGAGAGGGAGAAAGAAAGAGGGAGAGAGAGAGAGAGAGAGAGAGAGGAGGGGGCGGAAGAGAATTTCAATTAGTTTTCTAATACTGTGAAAGCAGTGAGGGCCCCGAGCCCAAGTGATTTATCAAAGTTATGGCTCCCGTTATAATGAAGGCTCAGGCATATTACCAGGCAAAATAAATAAATAACATACACAAACACACGCACACACACACACACACACACACACGGGTACACATGCAAACCCAAATAAATGATCTTAAACGGCGTGCCTGCCTTTTCGTGTCTGCCGGGTCAGGCAGACTGCAAAACTGGTGCCGTGGAGACTTTCTCGCCTTAAAGCCTAATGATGTCTGGCCGTGTACTCAGAATCCCTTGGTAATGATGTTTCAACACACACCAGCAAAGTCCACTCCCTTTTACACACTTTCACACACACACGCACCTTGCCTTTGAGGTGACATCTCACACACACACACACACACACACACACACACACACAACGCAGGTGCATTGGTTGAGGCTCGATATGTGCGCTTGTCAAATTATCATCAAAGCTAATACGCGGCATTGAATCTCACATCGTCCTCGAGGCCGAGCGGGCAGGAATTTGCAGTCTGAGAGCAGCAGCAGCTCTTTCAGACTCTTTCAGACAGAGTTTACGTGTGATACATTTTTCACAAATTCCTCCCCTCCTTTTTTTTTCCATTTTTATTTTTTTATCTGCAACAAATGGAAGAACACCCTAACACCCTCGCGAAAAACACTTAAAACAACATTTATCAGGTGTCAAACATGTCCGCTAATAGTCTAGATTTATCCTGCGCGTGCGTGTGTGTGTGTGTGTGCGCCTGATAAAAAAAGTGTTTGGCAGGGAGAGGTGTGATGAAGCTGTTGTCTGGACCACTGTGGGATTTCGGACTGAACAAGGACATTTTTGTCTTTTATCTCTCACTTTATCTTCCTGTGTTTTTTTGTTGTTGTTTTTTTTTTTTGTGATCATCGCTGCCAATGAATGCAAAACCGAGGCCGTAAGAGCAGGAGGAAGTGTACGAGCTGACGAAAAGCAAAAAGAAAACAAAGAAAAACACGGCGCGCCATCATTCGTTCTCGGTTTCTCTCACGTCGTTAAGTCCTTATGACTTTTTGACCCACCCTTTCATTGCCATCTCTACCATTTCCAGCTCACATCTGTGTGTTCACAAGTGCTGTAAATGAGTGGTAATGAGAACTTGTGAGGCTGGGAGAGGAAACACTTGAGTAATTCTTCACCGTTTTAGATATGAGAATAGTCGGAGATAGCGGATAAACGTCGGCAGCTGTGACCCACAAACAATCCGTTTTTGGCCATACTGGTTTTGATTTGAGCGCACAAGCGAGCCAACGCGAGTACATGTGAGCTTATCAAGAGGAAACACACAGGGCTTTGGACCTGCTATGGTCTCTGAGAGCTCGCGGGGAAAATGAGCCCTTTGCCTGTTTCCTGTGGGTCACAAATCACCTCTTCTACAACCTCCACCGTCTCTCTTTAACCTCTCTTCCCTTTCTGTTTAAATCTTTCTGTCGCTCGTCCTCGTCCAGCCCATCTCTTATTCTCGTCCTTGTAGGTGTGTCTCCGTCTGATTACAAAGTGTTCTCCCTTTTCTAGGGAGTCGGGTTTTAGTCGAGAATCTCAGACCAAGGCGTCTTGAGTAATGGCCTTGGAGAGAGTCCACCGCAAATTGAGGAACGGTGAGGTTTAAATGGTTTTTGCTGGACCGGTTTAGTTTTGGTTCAGCGTTGTTAAAAAAGGTTAGAAAACCTTGGAGGATGATTCATTAAGGTTAGGGCTACAATTTTACACGCTTGGGTTCCCATTTTTAGTTGAAGGTTTCACACAAATTAAGGGGAGCTTTTCTTTATATGACAGGGGAGCAACAACAAGAGAGTAAGAAATACTGGAGCTGGTTTGTGGTCTTTTTTTTTCCAAGCGAGTGTGAAAAGGGGTAGAAGCTTTGTTTAAATAGACGGTTAAAAGGCTTCTACGTATGAGAACACAGGCACAGAAGCACGGTGACGCCAACAGCATCACCGTGTAAAGCAGCCATGATTTATTAATAGTTCGCGGATGTTTGTTGAAACCAGATCCACTCAACAACACGGCTCTTTCCCACCTCTAAAAATGGACCTGAACAGCTTAAGAGTGAACAAAATATATATATATATATATTATATATATATATATATATATAGATATAATATAAATATCACGCCAAAAGAAGTTTTTCACCTTTAACAGTTAGAAAACACACAGATGCACAGTGCATGTCTGTGTGTGTGTGTGGGTTTGGTTTATTAAATTACGGCTGCGTGATCTGCCGAGAATCCATCAAACCTCTTATCTCACCAGATTTTTGACGCGGTCTGTGTTTTGGTATCTGGGTCTGATATCAAGGATCAGTTCTCCTGTAAGGTGAGAGGATTTGTTAAGACTTTCATTTCTACTTATTGATTCTAGGACGCCGGGTTACTCGTGTGTATTGATGTTTGTTCATTTAGTGCATCTTGAACGAGTCTTCCGTCTGTGTAAACAGGTTTAGCTCGATGTATCACGTTTCCAAACTGGTTTAGCTAGATTCCTTTTTTTTTTTTAATACACCACTATAGTTACAATGATGAGTTTTTAAAGCAAATATGACTAAAAAAAGCTTCTTAAATGTGATAATTTGACGTTTTTCTCTGTTTCATATCATAATAAACTGAATATCTTTGAGTTTTTGACAGTTTAATCGCAGATAATCACATAATTTTGGGCTTTTTCACCATTTAAAACACAAATCATAGTTATTAAGCCCAGCGGTGAGCTCCAGCCTCAACATGACCCTGACAAGGACAATTGCTTACAGATAATGGATGGTCCAGTTATTAAAAATAAGTAATAAATCAACTGGTTGCAACCGAACATCATGTGTATTTAAAAGAAGTTGATTTTAGTGATATTGATGGATATAATATTGATATCTCAGATCAGTGTTTCTCAGACTTTTAAGACCTTGTACCACTTCAGAAAACATGAATCTCTCCGAGTATCACCATCACGGCAGACGTTAAAATACAGACGTAGGAGGCAGGTTTATTCATAAGAAGATTATCCCCTGATTCGCATTTCTCTTCCTAATATTTCAGAATTAATATTTCACGTTTCAGCTCATGACTAATCATGAGACTACAGAGCAGCCTGATGTTGAAACAAAAGGCAAAACTTTTCTTTAAATTACATTCCTGCAATCTCATAGCTCAAGAATTCTGATTCAAAACAAAGTATTTGGATAGTATTTAATTAATTTCTTTAATTAAAAAATATATATTTCACAGATTCCAACCAAAGGAAGCTTGTGTACCACCCACAGTTTGAGGTGAAATACATATAACCTGATACACGTGATGTTGTAACGCTGCAGCTCTACTCAACAAATCTTTGAAAGCTTTTATTCAGCGTTCAGACACATTTTTTAAAATTGATATTTCTTATGGACTCCTGAGAACAAAATGTGGACCGGCAGCACTTTCATCTGCATTGTTGTCGACGCACATTCTGTGTTTAACACAATGGAGGACTGAAGCTATTCACCGCTCACAGGAAGCAGTGAAAAGTGCTGTATGTCTGCAGCAGAGGAAGCACTTACTGCAGGCCGGCGAGCTCGCTTCCAGGCCTCTGAATAGTCGTCCACATCTTTGATTATTTCAGCAGAGTGTTTTTTTAACCATTAGGAGAAAAGGTCGACCAGTCAGATAATGAAGGAGGAATGGGTATGTCTATTATCCGACTATATTCATGACGAACAGCTGACAAGGAGTAAAAATAATGCAGCTGTGGGAGTCCAGTTATAGAAATAATAACTAAAACTAAATCTTCCAGTTCTTTAATCATGGCTGGACAGATATGCCACTCGCTTCAGGGCAAAAGAAAAGAGTGCACACTCTTCACCTCGCCTGACAAGAAATCTGCCAATATAAACACAAAGTCAGCTTGGCGAGGAGCCGCTGTGTTTCTCGAGCTTCGCAACAAAAATTATTTTACTGCCGATTTTCTTTTAAAAACCAAGATTTCACCAGAATTGACGAGCAGATTTAGCAACATCCATCCGTGACCCAACGTTTTCCGTATACGCCATCTGTGCGTGTTTCTGTGTGGGTGGCTTAACTTCCAAAAGGGAAAGCCCTCGAAGACCTGGCCTGTGTGCCTCCACTCAGTCCGGAGGAATGTGTTGGCTGTAAATGCAGATGATTATCAACCATTTCAGAGACAGAGAGAGAGAGAGAGAGAGAGAGAGAGAGAGAGAGAGAGTGAGAGTGAGTGTGTGTGTGTGTGTGTGTTTTTAGAAAAGGAGAGAGTGAGGAGCGACATGTCAGGACTTGAATCTCAATAGACCTCCACTGAGTCCTTCCTGTTCCCTTTCTGCTGAAATACAAGTCATCACTTCGACACTTCATTGAGCGTGCACACATTCACCCACACCCACACCCAAACACACACACTAACACACACACACTAACACACACACACACACACACACACACACACACACACACACACGATGCCCTCTGGACATTCCCAGACAACTATTTTCACCGCTGGAAATTTGAATGTAAAATAGTCGACTAGTCCAAAAGTTAAAAAAACGCTCAGAAAAATGTAGCAAAATTCAAAGATGCTGTAGAGATACAAACCACACACACACACACACACACACACACACACACATACACACACACAGGCTTTAAAAGTTACTCTGATAAGTGCGGTGTATCCTCTTACACGCATTTGATGCGGGGCCAGTGTGTTACATTATCTGCTTTGAAATGTCAGAAAAAAACGAAAAGGGAAACGTAGACGACGCCAAAAATGATTATGGAGGAGATGAAGATGCTGCTGTCAGACTGCTGCTTCATCTGTGACGCCTCTCCACACAACCACAAAACGTAGGTGGCAAAACTCTTGTATCCGTGATTTTAATCTTTCGGCCACTACCCAAAGCTCATGACCATAGGTGAGGGTTGGTTGCCTGTCCGGTACAACCAGTCGCATTTTCTTTTTAACACAGACTCTACCGTAATGTTACTCTTTCCCCTGGATAGCACCATCTCAGACAGATCTGTTGTCTGTGGTGAAATCAGTTGATGGCATCCCAAAGCAGGCCGCGGTGACGAAATGTTACGACTAACAACTTCTAAAGTGGGACAGAGTAACATCTACAACAACCCAGGGTGGGCGTTAGTGTGGGGGAAGGAGGTGCCGCTTGCTTGGTGGCTGCAAATATCTTAACGGGTGTTTAACTGATTAGTATTTCTAATATCAACAGCAAGAGCAGCAACATTTAATCAGGTACTCGCCTTAATTGCCCTACTCAGCCCTTAAGCATCGCCACAGAGATAAGTCAGTCTCCTTTAGACAATAAACAGCCAGACTTGGTTGCGATCTGACAGACTTCAGGCTACAGACATCTTAAAAAGCCTCCCGTCTACATCTGAATCCCTCCGTCTGCAGCTCCAAATCAACGGTGACCTCTCAGAACTAAACCTCACCCTTCGCCCTCCCTCCTACTCCTGTTCTCCTCTCCTCTGCTAACCATTCGTCATCTCATCCCGTGTGTCCCGGGTGTCTCCTGCCCAATAATGACGCATCGAGACAGACAGAAATAGACCCTCCGGTTCAGACAAGCTCTCCAGGCGTCTTTCTCTGCCTTGCCCTGGCTCACTCTTCCTCCCAGCGCTGCTCGGTTTCTCTCTCACTCTCTCTCTCTCTTTTGTTAGTCGATCAATAACAGCCTCGGGACTCAGACAGCCTGCCTCTGTAGTTTGGACTTTAAACACAGAAGACCTACACAAGACATGAAGTGAAAAAAAGAGAAAGAAGTGGAAGAGTAGGGGAGAATGAGAGGATACGGTGGCGACGGTGTCGGAAAGAGGGGACACGGAGGGGGCAGGTTGTGGTTCAACATGAGGACACTTGTGGAAATTCTTTGTTCTTTGTCTGTGCACAGAGATATCAGGTTGAGCCAAGAAGTTATGGTTTCTGAATATTTTCCATCGCAACTGTCCACATTTTTCTATATATCATAACATCCTGACTCAGACTCGCAGACTTCTGGACGCAATTTGATACACTGTGCGCTGATGTGGCTGAGCGCAGGGGGACAAGGAGGCCAAGTCTAGTCTTCATGATGAAACTAAATCACATACAGTAACAACGAGAGCCGCAACTAATGATTATAGTCGCAACAGATGACTAACATCACACTTGTCAAGAGCTAAGGGTCAGTCTAAAAGATGTTTAATATATGCGACAAATGACAGAAAAACAGGAAATCATCACCTTTTAAAGACACAAACCTGGAAAAGTTTGGCACGAACTGATGACTAATACGGCTAATACATCAAAATAGTTGTTTCAGCTCTAATCAAAATGAGTCGACAGCAAATGATTCAACACTTTTGATGACTGAGTAACAGCGGAAAACATTTCAAAACATTCAAGGTTCTTAAATTTTAACTTAATTTTGCTGCTTTTGTCTGAGGTTTTTGGACAAAAGAGGGAACTTGAAACACGAACATGTTGGGCTCGTTTTTTACTTTTCAACATTTCATTAAAAGAATGATGGATTGATTAAGTGAAGCAGAAACATTTTCACATGTAAATTTGCGGGTGTAAACTGGTGTATCCGTTATGGAAGAGTACAGTCGCCCCAGATGTTAAACAAAAAAAAAAAAAAAAAATGGATGGAGCTGATGTCAGAAGTTGCGTCATACGAACACATGTTGGCTTGAATCAACAATAAAGGGGGGAAACTTTAAGAGGGCATGGGACTGTGTTTTTGTATATAGGACCTCTGGGACACTTTCTGGCGTTGAACGTTTATTTTGGTTGTTTCAAAGATGTTAATTCATCACAGGCCTCTTGTCTATATTGTGGTAGGTTGGATATACTGTCTAGTTTAAGTTTGATTTGTTTATGTATGTATGTAGAGTGAATAAAAGCTGTCCGTGTCTGAAGTGAAGCCAATGTGGAAGTACTAAAAACTGCAGTTCAAACGTCCACATGAGGCCGGCTACAGAACGAGTCTCCATAAGTCCCCATGTTCAAATGTACAACCTCACAGCAGAAACAAACATGTTTACAGCCTCGGCCTCTGTAGCTAATTTCCCCGTTCATGACAACTGTACTGAGGGTGAATTTATATACAACTCACCTGTTCAAATTATATTAAGGCTCAAAGTTATACATAATTAACAGCGTGGTGGCTTTGATTGACAGCTAGGTGCCGTCACAGATGGCTTGTTAGAGCTCTCGGGCTTCATTCAGCCAACATCTCAAGTCTGCAGATGATTTTTAGATCAGCGAGGAGGCGGAAGAGGCAGGACTGCCAACACGGCGGCGACCAGAGCCACCACACATGGAGCTTCAAAGCGGCTCTTCGGAAACATGTGGGTGACGTCACGGAGACGGCGTCCATTCTTTAAACTGTCAGTGGTTGCTGCCCGCAATCCAGTGATTTAAACACATTTTGCAACAAGATGTGAACTGTTACATCTGTGAGCAATAATAATGCACTGATGAAGACTTTCATCCTTTTTATTTTTTTTATTTTAATGAAGAAATCCTGTTTGATGGACTCAGTGTTTGGGTTGTGGTGTGATTGTGATTTAAAAAGGACTGCAAATAAGGATCATCTATTATTCTTTGATTAATTGGTCTATAAAAATGTCAGAAAACAGCAAAAAAACAAAACAACAAACGATCATAATTTTCTTAAGTTCAATGTGATGTCTTTAAATATGCAGCTCACTACAATGGAAGAATATAAAAGGCAGCAATTTTCTCACACTTGAGAAAATTGAGAAGTGTTTGGACTCTACTCATGTCAAATCTAGATTTAAAAAAGCATCAAGTATTTCTTTAACTCTGGTTAAAGTCTGCTTGTACTGTGCACAGTACAATGTCTTCAGCCACGGGGAGACAATTAACAACGTTTCAGAGTCCCTGCAGCGACGATCAAAGTATTCAGGCAAGCTCCTCTCTGCATGCACGCTGGTAACACAAGTGAAGAGTTGCAGCGCGGCCGTAACTAAAGGAGCGTGTGAAAACAGAGCTCATGCCATGAGGTGCAAAATAACGCATGGCTCAATGCATTTCAGCACAAAAACACTGCATCCTTCTCGTGATTGCCCCCATAAAGAAGAAGGGTAAGACTGCCTCGGACAGACAGACGACTTACAGTGTAGGAATGGAGAAAAACAAAGAGCGGGGTAGGAGGAGAGAAAGACTGGGGAGGGAATCCCCTGAGTGCAAAGCTATGTTCAGCAGGAATGTACTGCCGCCTGTTTGCTCATGTAACTTGACTGGCAACAGCCCAGAAAGCTGTCTGACACAGACAGGGAGCGCGGGAGGGACGTGGAAAATAAGATGGATTTGGTGAGAGGGAGATGGGTGGAGGGCAAGAAGAGTTGCACACGTAATCGCAGATCGTTTTTCATGTTTTCACAATTTTAAGTTATGTATCCCTGATAGCAACGGGCGATATGGCGACATAAGATACACCGCCGGGAGATGTACATTTTTCAGCCGTCAAAGAGATTTCGCAAGAGCGTTTACAGTAAGCTCCCGCTAATGTAACTGAACGTAGAGCAACAAATCGATGAATCAGTTCTTCATTAAAGTGATTTCTTTATTTTTAGTTAATTCATTTGCAGGAATACAAATTCCTGTCTAATATGTTTCTACGTACACCGGCTCTAAATGACCTCTTTGCTGTTTTTCAGTGGTGTTTCCTTCCAACAAGCAGTTGCAATCAGCAACTACACCAGTAGATGCCACTAAAATCCTACACACTGGTCCTTTAAAATGATTGACGTCCCTGCCTAATATCCTATAAACATATAGATTACATTTAATCACACACCCCTAATGTTTTAGGATTTGTTTTTTTGTATTTGAAGCCTCATCATGTGACCAAAACAAAAAGGTTAAAGTTTGAAAAGCAGAGTGGCTCAACTGTGGAAAAAGAAAATTCATTCATCATCTCTCTGAAAATCTCAGACTTTCTTTGGTCTGAAGCCAAATCAAAACAAATAACTGCGATGAGTTTGCCTTTGGGTTGTAGCTGCGGCCCAAAGTAATAAAGCAGTGATTATTAACTTGTTTCTGTACATAAGGACCACGGTGTTAAGACTGTGGGTGTAAAAAAAAAAAAAAAAAACCTCTCGACAGCTTTGAGAAATGCTGCACTGAAACAAATAAAGGTGAAAACGTATGTTAATCTGCAGAAAAAAACAATCTGCTGTAGTTTCCTGTAGCTGAGACAAATAATCATGATTACGAGTTTGAACGCCGTAGTAAGAAAAATACAGTAATCGGAGAGTCTTTTCTCATACTCATGCAGCCATAAAGGAGAGACGAATGTGAGCCAGAACACAAGAGGGACGGAGGTGGAGCTTTAGGTTGTTCAAGGTAACACAAATCAACCTAATAGCCCTGTGTGTGTGTGTGTGTGTGTGTGCATGTACAAATTCCCCACTGCCCTGCGTCATATTCATATGCCTCTTGATACCGAGGTCAAAGCAATCACTTTGCTAATTCACTGACATATGGACACGCTGCTCTCGCACCACCCCTCCCAATCCCACCGCTGTACACGCACAGACATGCACACCTGCACGGTATGACCTAATCCTCGCTGTACGATGATGTCAGATTATTGATATGTCCCAATAGTTCGCTTAATGCGATGAGGAGAGATCGAAATAAAATAAAAAAAAGAGACGGAGTTGTTGGAGGAGAAGGAGAAGAAGGAGTAGGAGCAGGAGGAGGAGGAGGAGAGTTTGGGGGCAATTAAAAGGCTGGGTAACGAGGCTAATGAGTAGACAGGTGGCCCCATTACAGAAGCAGTCGCACACACACACACATACATACACACACACACACACACACAGTCATTAACACATTCATACACACAAAACCTCCCCTCTGGCTGGGATTAGTGTGCGCCGGAGAGTGTGTGTGTGTGTGTGTGACCCCCCTGTTTCCCCCGTTAATCAGTCGTCACGTACAAGACTGGAGGCAACAGGGTGTTTCTGTGTGTGTGTGTGTGTGTGTGTGTGTGTGTGTGTGTGTAACTGGAGGCGAGAGTGTGAAATTGGAGTGATAAGGCAGTTAACATTCAAACCTCCCCACCTGCCCTGTGAAACCCCACCAACACACACAGATAGATATAAACACACACACACACACTTCAACATTTGTTTCCTTCACTGTGCTCTACACTCCAGCACCACACTTGTATATATGTACACGCACACACACACGTGTGTGAAAAAAGTCTGCATTTGTTTGTATGAATAGGCAGGATAATGAGATATCGCTTTGAATGTAGTGTGTGTGTGTGTGCGTGTGCGTGTGTGTGTGAACAAGAATACAGGAGGCAGAAACAAGACTAGAAAACACTCGACATAATGTCAAGTGTTTGCCCGGGAACGAGAAATAACACAAAAAACAGGCAGATGTGGCAGCAATTACACAGACGTAGGTAGGTGTGGTGATGTTTCACGTTCACCCGGTAGAGCTCGGGAGATGCACACACACAAACAAACACAAAACAATGGAGTCACATGAGGATAGCTCAAGTCTTCTGGGATATCCTTGAAAAGTAAAAAAGCATGAGAGGAAACAGAGAGAAAAGAATCCTCGGTAGGTTGAAAAATACTCGAGCGAACCAAGACGCAAAGACGCAGAGAGTCCAGCTGGAAAAGAGCCAGAGTCGGAGAGAGGGAGGAAAAAAACACACAAAAAAAACACAAGACAGAGAGGTAAAAGTCGAGGTGGAGACTAGCGGAGAGGGGGGGTGGTTATCATCTTTTCACGAAGAGGGGAAAGAGGGTTGGGGAGGAGGGCCAGTCAGTCAGTCAGTCAGGCCTGGAGACGAGCCTGGGGCTGGATTTACACTCTCCGGTCCGGGAACCGCAACCTCCCCCTGGGGGAATGAGGAAGGGGACAATTGGCTCTTTAAGAATGGAGGGAAAAAGTGTGAAGGGAAAAGGGAGGGAGGGGAGGGTTACATATGAGTGATGTATACATGTGTGTCTGGGTAAAGGGGCTCCTCCAAGCCCAATTAGGCCTGACTGCATGTCGGAGGGTTGTGCCAAACATGCCCCACCTGTTTAGAGAGGGCCAAGGGGCTAATGAGCACTGCCTGGAGGGGGAAAAGCATGAGAGGGGAAAAAAATTCAGAGGAATTAAAGAATAAAGATGACATTCCTCAGTTTTTGTCCCCCCCTGCCTACTCTCTCATTATGCAGCCGCAACTCAGAGACACAATGTCAGAGGGATTTCACAGCTAAAATTAGCCTTTGTTATCATATGCGGTACAGGCTAGATACATGTGACAGGGCGGTGCACACACACACACGCACACGCACACACACACACACACACACACACAGAGCCTCCAATCAGTCAGACAAAAACAAGCAGCCAAGAAAATTACAACCAGAAACGGGTGGAGAGGCAGGAAGAAGGGGCCATAATGAAATAATAAGAGCCAAATATTGTGCAACAGGAGCAACAACAGCTTTCGAGACAGAACCCCTCTGTGTTGTGCGTGTGTGGGGCTGTGTGTGTGTCTGTGTAAGTGTTAGTGAGTTTGGGTGAAAGAAGCCCATTGTCTGGCAGTGTAACTCAAGCTCGCAGCCCCAGCTTTGCCTCGAATGAGCTGCAAGACTGTGGCATCCTTCCTTTCCTCCTCCCTCCCTTCCTTCTGTCCTCATTTACTCCTTCCTCGACTCCCCGACTCTGATTGAATGAATAGTTCAACATTTCAGGATACACGCTTGTTTGTTTTCTAGCTGAGGCTCAGATGAAATGTTTATAGCGGAGAGGGATCCCTTCTCTGCTGCTCTTCAAGTTTCTTCCATTTTTTTCCGGTTTATGGACAGAGGGTGATGCAAATTGTAATTTGTGATACCGGGCCGTATAAATAAATAAAAAAATGACTTGACTTGGCTTAGAGGTCGACCGATCGATACCACTCTCACATCATGCGATAAATATAAGACTTTACAGCAAGCCGGGTAGCTTAGCTTAGCATAAAGACTGGAAACAAAGGGAAACGGCTAGCCTGGCACAATCCACACCTCTAAAACTCACTAATAAATACATATTTATATGGACGTATAACTAATTTATTGAATCCCATAAAACTGAAGTGCAAGTGAGGGAAGATGCAATTTCTACAGAGGATTATGGGATTCTTGGCAACCAGTTACTGCTCCAAACCGAGAAACAGTCGACTACATAACCTCCTGTGAATGCAGTTTTTTACATTTTGTTAGATAGAACATGTTTGGGAGCTCTGGAGGTGCTGGACGGTGGATATTAACAGAGCCAGGCTAGCTGTTTCCCTTCATTTACAGTCTTTATGCTAAGCTAAGCTAACTGGCTGCAGTCCTATAAGTCGCCGCACAGATGAGAGTGGCATCGATCTTCTCGTCTAACTCTTGGCAAGAAAGTGGACAGGCGAGCCAAGTCCAGTCGATTTTTATTTATACCCTCTGTCCTTAGATGCTTGAACCGAACAGGGAACAACACCAGGCAAAAAAACAACAACTTTAAGACAGGGAGAAGTGGAAGAAACTCCGGAAGAGGATCCCTCACCCAGGACTGACAGTAAATGGTAAATGGTAAATGGACTGTACTTATATAGCGCCTTTCTAGTCTTCCGACCACTCAAAGCGCTCTACACTACATATCTCATTCACCCCATTCACACACATTCATACACTGATGGCATTGGCTACCATGCAAGGTGCTCATCAGTTTGCGGATCTAAGCATTCATACACATTCACACACCGATGGCACAGCCTTCGGGAGCAATTTGGGGTTCAGTGTCTTGCCCAAGGACACTTCGACATGCAGACTGCAGGAGCCGGGGATCGAACCGCCGATCATCTGATTAGTGGACGACCCGTTCTGCCTATGAGCCACAGCTGCCCCACAGTGCCAATCTACAAAGAAAATCATAATATATACAGATTTTGATGATTGTAAAGCACATTTGTCAAACTCATGATCAACTGACCAAACAGTTAAGCATTCAGGTGACCAGAGCAGTGAGAGGAATTTAATTTT
>NC_040034.1:6498152-6535589 GCF_000972845.2 Larimichthys crocea | reverse complement strand
ACCGAGAAACAGTCGACTACATAACCTCCTGTGAATGCAGTTTTTTATATTTTGTTAGGTAGAACATGTTTGGGAGCTCTGGAGGTGCTGGATGTTGGATATTAACAGAGCCAGGCTAGTTGTTTCCCTTCGTTTACAGTCTTTATGCTAAGCTAAACTAACTGGCTGCAGTCCTATAAGTCGCCGCACAGATGAGAGTGGCATCGATCTTCTCGTCTAACTCTTGGCAAGAAAGCGGACAGGCGAGCCAAGTCCAGTCGATTTTTATTTATACCCTTCGTCCTTAGACGCTTGAACCGAACAGGGAGCAGCACCCGGCAAAAAAAAACTTTAAGACAGGGAGAAGTAGAAGAAACTCCGGAAGAGGATCCCTCACCCAGGACTGACAGACAGTGAACAGGGAAGATCTACAAAGAAAATCATAGTATATACAGATTTTGATGATTGTAAAGCACATTTGTCAAACTCATGATCAACTGACCAAACAGTTAAGCATTCAGGTGACCAGAGCAGTGAGAGGAATTAAATTTTTCCACACTACATCACACACACACACACACACACACACACACACACACACACACACAATCAACTGGCAGCTGCTAACCACTAGATTAAGGCCAGTGCGACAGACGTGATTTCAGGCTACATCTGTGACAGAGAGGAGAGGAAGAAAGAGAGCAGAACAAACAAACGTAGAGTCACACGCAGATAACGTACACCGAGAAGCAAATTGTTACTAGCTAGTGAAGAGGAAAGAAAAAAAAATATATAACAACAACAACAAGAGGTGGAAGAAGAAGAAAAGCGGCGGAGCCACGCACCATCTGTTGGGTGCATATTGACTGTGTATTCAGAGATTCAAAAGGCTGCTCATACCACACGAAATCCAACAAAGAGGGCGGGCGGAGAAGACCTACAAATGCTGTTATCAAACAACATTTTAATAAAATCTGAAATATGGGGATGGATGCAAAGCCCTCACCCCTTTTTTTGATGTTCCTGTCTTTGGCTGAAAAGAAGAAAGGGATTAAAAATAAAAAAAACACACAACACAGATGTTGTGTTTTGCATTTGATGCAAGCAGGCTTTTAGTATAAAAAAAAAATAGCCTTTGGTCATAACTAAAATTGAATTAGATCTCCATTTAGCCCTGCTGCAAACAGCTCTGCACCGTAAAAGCACCCCGTACTCTCCCTCTTTCCCTCTCTCTCTCTCCCGTCCTTCTTAAAGCATTACGAATGACACCGAGGAGAATTGAAAAGCCCGCTCGGTCCACCGCGAAACTTCAAACCTGCTTTTCAAGAAAGGCATGAGAAAAGGGGTGAGAGATAGAGGAGAGGAGACACTGAGGACGAGAGGGGATGGGGGGGTGAGCTGCTCATTGATATGACAATTTGATTTTCTGGGCTCTGCTGTGAAGCAGCTTAAGAGGGCATCCCTCTATTATATGGCCTGTGACATCTAGCCTCTCCAGCTCTGCAGCCCCCACCCTGTGTATAGATATATATATGTATGTGAGTGTGTGTGTGTGTGTGCTTCAAAGTACATGTGTTTTTCACTGTGTGTCCGTCCCAGGCAGACTCTCCCCTGAGTTTCCAATCCGGGATCACATGCGGGGGAATGTGAAGTCGGAGCAGCTGTCGGCCTGGCAACGCTCCTCGCCAACCAAGCGGGATAGAAACTTACCAAGCATCAGCACCCCGACATTCAACACAGCAGAGGACAGGGTACATGCAGGGTGTGTGTGTGTGTGTGTGTGTGTCAGCTCCAATAACCATTCATGTTGTCAGTAGCTATTTAGGCGTTTTGCTGAAGACCCCCACCCTGAATGATTTAGCCAGGATTCAAACGCGGGGCCAAGTGCGACTGTCTCTATTTGGAACATGTTAACATAAATAAAATTAGGACTAAATTAATTTCGGAGGCCTGGCAAGCGTATAACTGCATCCACAGTGCCTTTTCACAATTGGTGCCACCTGGATGGATTTGGCATGAAGTCTGCTTGTTCACCTCGTGGAATAAACTGGCATACGGACGCCGTTCTTCCAGAACAAACCGGGCCCGAGCTTTTGGGACTTTCTCGCAATGAGCAAAAAAAAAACAAAAAAACAACAAGTGAGAGGATGATGGAAAAAAATATACATCACGGCTGACATGTTTATCTTCTCCGCTGAAATGGAAGTAAACAGAGGCCAGGGGTCAAAGCCAGAGCGCTCCTTCGAGAGAGAGAGCGAGCAGGAGGGGGTGGGTATGAAAATTAAAAGTCAATAAATATTTCCTTTAATGGTCATGTGTCCTCGGCACAGAGAGTTGTTTTTAAGGACAGGAACAAGATCAGGTGGATATATGGGGACTGGAAAAGGGTGTAGCATGTGTTTGACTGAGGTAATGGAAGTCTTTACATCTGCAGAATTAGGGTAAGGTTACCGCAAAAAAGAAAACAAGGGGAAAGAATATTTCCAGTTTTTTTTATACAGGGTCCTATTTTCATAGTTTTGGCCTTAATTCTTTACGTCATCATTCCTGTTGGTAGGAATAACAGCAGCGCACACATCAAGCGCTGAGATGTGGGAAGTTTTAAACAAACCCGCAGATTGGTCACATTTATTTGGAAGGAGGGGGGAAAAAAAAAATGAAGGCAAACAGTAAACTTTTTTTGAACTTTTGAACACATTTTTACCGGAGTCCAAAAACCAAAACACGCCGCTGCTTTGAGCCGGATGGGTGTGGTTTCCACTCCATTTAAAATTTGGCAGGCGAAGCGTCACACTCGATGCGATGAGGTAGAACAAAAGTCCAATCAGCGGCACCGTCGACAACAGAGGCTCGTGAACCGTGTTTCTGATGACTTTACCTGCTGCCGTCTCTGCTTGTAGACCTTTTTGTTTCACAGACACGCGTGTTGACTTCTCTCTCTCCCCGACGGGACAAAAAAGAGCAGCTGGAACAAGTTTTGTAAACGGTGGCTCGGATCCATCCCGAGTCTCCTGAGCCAGCATTGCACGACACCAACAGAGAAACCAGTTCACTGAAATGACACCTGGTTATTTTAAATGTTATTAATCGCACCTGCCAGTTTTCTGCCACGACAAGCCAAAACGTCAGATTCAATGTCACACATGTGCTGCCTGCTCTTTAGCCTTGTAGGTTTCCTGGCCCTTTCTGCTCTGCAACAAGCGGCATGCCAGCACAGCTTGACTGACTTACTGGTTCAACTTTGACCTACAGTTGTTCTCTCTCTGTGGAAAAGCGGATTTGTTGTTCACTTCTTCTCGGGTACGCAAACATTCACTTTCACCTCAAATGAGATAATCTGGCTTGATTACAACCTGTCTGAACATTTGGTTCTTTGTTTCTCGCCACGTCAGACTCTGCTGCAGCGATGTCGGCACGTACCCGAGATCTCAGCAATTACTCGTGTTATCATAACAAAGAGAAACGATGGCCAAATTATACCCAGGTTGCGTTAAACAAGAATGATCTAGTGGAGTACAAGATTGTACTGCGTGTAGTTTGCTTGGGCACAAAGTGTTGGATGTTGGAGCGGATGTTAGTGAAAGGAATGTCTATAACAGTAATCGTATCAGCGTGTGTGCGTGTGAATGTGTGTGAATGTGTTGCAGCACATCCTGCCCTCAACAAGGCTAACAATACGAGATGTTGTCTCCTTGGAAGATTTCAAAGCCTGTTTGGGTGGAGGCTGATATATAATTAAATTCATGTGCCCAGCCAGAAGAAACACATACTGACAAGCGCACACACACACACACACACACACATACGCTGATAAAGGGGAGAGTCAGAGTGAATCCCGGAGAATCCCAAGCAAATCCTTGGATCAAATGCTGTGGTAGGGAGGTCAGAGTGTATTTCTGGTCACTAGAGACAGAGAGAGAGAGGGAGGCTGAGTATATTATGGCTAAAACTCACAAGAGACGATGTGCCAGGGGGACAATACACTATGCAAATGAAGCTCCTCCATATGGCGAGAGTCATCCGAGCGCTCGCACGCGGATAGAAACATGTCTACATCGAAGAGCCAAGTGCTTTCCCTCATTTTCATGCTAAATCTCTAAAGCCTTGTAACAGCCATCTCTGCTCAGTCTGCGATGGAGACGGAGAGAATAAAAAGGAGGACGAGACGAGAGGAAAACAGAATCAGGAGGAGAGGACAAGGGATGGATAGCAAGAGACGAAGAGGCAGACGCTCAATAGAGGAAATAAGAGAAATCAGCCAATACTGTCTTCTGCTGCGACTGATTAGCATTCAGTAAGAACTGGAGGAAACAGTTAGCGGGCAGGTCCTTATCACAGCCTGCCTGGATGCCTCCCACACTGGGTCACCGTGCTGAAAGCTCGCCCTGTCTTTTTTCCCACTTGTCTATTATCTGTTAATCCACCCACGCTGGTTCATCCCAGTGTAACGGGAAGCGTTATTAAAGAAAGAAAGAAAAAAAAAAAAAAAACACGTGGGGGAAAGCTAAATCGCCCAAAAGCCCGCAGGCGCAAGTCTGTCCATCGAGCCTACGCCGTGTCGCCTCGCTTCAAACAGCGGGGCCGGTCTACCTACGCGATTCTTTGGACGGTGACCCCGCGAGTTTGCAACCTGTTCCCAGGGGGAGCGATGGCAGGAGAGAGAGAGAGAGGGACAATGAAGGAACAGGAGCAAAATAAAGACATCTGTAAAGGTCAGACATAGTTTGGCACTCACAACATGTACCACAGAGACGCTGCTGTAACAGGTTTTTACCAACCCTGTACTTAATTTTGTAGTATTTAACCTCCAGTGTACTAGCAGCAGCTGGCAGGCGCGTCAGACTCACAAACACAAATCCTTGTAAAAAGTAAATAAAACCATCTGTGAAGGTTGGAGGTAGCCACCATTCTCCAGCTGGGGGTTAACTTTCTCCCCCTTGATGGTCGTACAACGGAGAATGTTCCACTGGAATGTGTGCGCGGATCCGTGAGTGTGTGTTGGAAAGAAAAAAAAAAGGTAAGCAACGGTGGAATGATGATCCTGTGATTTCCCCCGAGGCCACATCTGCCCTCGTTGAGCAGGCCGCCCCATCCGACATTCCTGGAGCATTCCTCCAGCATTCATCACTCGTTCCAAGACCTCCCCTCCTCAAAACCCCCTGCACGTCCCCGCTGCTGTGTGCACCTCCTCTCTGAAGCCAGATCCAGAAATGTCCAGAATGTCTGCTGTGAGACTTTCCAGACCCGGAGCGTGATCCCATCCTCCCTCCCTGCAGCACCGGGGTCATTGTTCATCCTCCTCCGTTCATTCCTCGTCTCTCACCTCTTCTCCCTTTTCTTCACCTCTGCGGGGATTTGCGTCTCTTTTAATAGAGGCATCCCACCATGTCCCGCTAAACTGCTGCAACAGCTGGAGTTGAGATGCATGCCGAGCGCTGCCCGTTTATGTGATTGGGCGTGCACGGGCGAACATCTGTGCCGAGAGGAGCGATGGGAAATGATGTTGCATGGAGCACCGAGCCAGGAATATCTGTCACACTCTGATATATCAACGCGTCCGACTGCATGCACACACGAGCACTCACGGACGAGGGCGGAGGTGCACAGGCACGTCAACACCCACACCAAAGCTCCGTTTTCTTTTTTTCTTTGCTTTTTATCACACACAATAAATCACCCATCTTCTAATTGTCCCCGACTTCCCTGGTCTCTGACAATCTGCTCCTTGACAACCAGCCCGTATAACTGACAAACGGCGCCCTCGACAGCCGTTGTCCTGGGTAACCGGGCGTTTATCAGGGGCCTCCATCCCCCTTTTGAGTTGTTTCTGCTTGGCAAACCCCTGAAAGTTTGATAAGGTGAAGGTGGGCATGAAGCTCCATATTTAGCCACTGCTGTCAAACTCTGATTTAGCACCGCAGGTAATTGCACAGAGTCACAACGAAGCAGGCGGGGAGTGAGTTAAGTGGGTACAGGACGGGAAGGAAGAGGAGGTGGAAGAGGCGGGGGGGTAGGGCTAAATTATGCTGAATAGCACTGCAGTGATATCCCCCTTTGCCGTTGAAACAATGCATCGCCGCCAACCACTTTTCATTGAGACAGCGGCATCAAAGCAAGAATAATGGATCCTTGCAGAAACCTCAGCCCGATAGTTGGAGAAACAAAGCTCTCATTGTAATCTCAGGCTCTTTCCCTCCTCTTGTGCATTCATCCCAGTGTTAATCCTTTTCACATTACTCTGACTCTACTGTAGGCCATTAGAGGAGGAGAATTAGAATTACTGTAGATTTCTAATCTGTTCCATTACGTTCTGCTCCCATGTTCAATCAGCCGCTGGCAGCAGAATAAAGAAAATACAGCGAATCTATGAAAGAAGGGAGACAGATACATCACGGCCATACAGGGACATGTTCACAGGAACAAACTACAGCTCGAGTTTGTGTTGCGTAAAATATGAACCCATGCCTTGTTGTTGTATCGTGTTAATGTGAACCAGTGACACCTGTGGGAATCGGATGTTTAGTTTCTCTGGCTGACAGAGGTTCACAAAATATCTCAAATCACCTCAAGGTCCTCGATATGAGCTTTTTTTAATTTTTATTCCTTCAACCTCAACTTCAAAGCTGACATGGATGAGAACTAGTGCTCCGTGACAGCTCCACCTTCTGATGAAGTTCATGTGATGTGGTTAAAATCAATCCAAGAGAGGGAATACATTTGGTAAAAAGTACACCTAGTAGTGACCTTGGTTCTGCATGTCACCCACCTTTTCTTTATCTTTGTCCATTTACAGCTGCACTGTCAAATAAAAGGTGAAAAAGGCCAAACAAATACATCAAAGCAGTACAGAAACACATAAAGTAAAACTATAAAAAATATCCATAAAACACAACATACCAGAGGAAAGCTGTACATCCTCATCTAATATGGCTGAAAGCTGCAAAACAGTAACTAAATGGACCTTTGTGAGTTTCATTTTGACTGATTAGTGTCAAATTAAATCACATTTATACTCCGTCATTACTGAAGGTTCAATAGTTATCTTTCAATATTGGGTGCTTGCTTTTTAAAGTTTTATAGAATTACCAAGCCGCATCAGTTAAATGTGGAATAAGCTAAAAATTTTAAAAGTTCAGAAGAACATCCTCTAAAATGTAACTCCACATTGTGTCTTTATGTGGGATCAAAGCAGACGGTATTAATCACTGCTGACTGAATGTAAGAGATGGCATCGGGGGTGAGGCGCATGGATTTCCCATCAACCCTCTCAAAACAAACTCTGCATCAGCCTTTGAAATCCATCTCAAATTATCGCTCGCATTGTGTGTCTGACATACAGTCTGTGACTTTGCTACACGTTACACAAAGAAAGAGGAAAATCTCCCACAGATGGAATTGATTCATCCTCCAAACATCCCATGAGATATCTGGAGGTCTGGCGAGGTCGAGCGAGAGTAGAGAGTTTGACCGCACGGGTTAGAAAAAACAAAGTGACCACAGATACAAAACTACAGGATGCTATTGACTACAGCTCCACAGATCTATAGCCAGCGGACTGAAACTGGCCTGTGGGGGGGGAAAGGCCAGCTGGAAAAATAGATGAGGAAATGTGATGTATAGCATCTTCAAGGCGCTGGGGGACTTTAGTTATGATGATGAACATAACGGATTTTTACTGGGTTTCCCCCGCATCAACAGAGCAAAAAGTCCAAAAGTACAGCCTCGAGGCAGGGTTCAGGATTCGCGTGGGGTAAAGAGGCCAAAGAACATTGAGAAATCCAAAGAGAGACATAATAAATGCCATGACAAAGGCCATAACAGATAAGAGAGTCCCGGTTTGTGTCAGACTGACTGAAGTTCAAACATCCCCTCCCCTCATCTAATCTGTTCAGCTCATACACCAGAACATTTAAGGACACCACAAAAAAAAAAAAAAAAAATCTCTTTAACTTGAATAAAACAAAATAAATTGAATCCTTATCTTGTCGTTGAAAAGTTAATGAAGAGTATTAAAGAACAAACAGATGGTCTGGTGAGGGGAAATTAAGAAATAGCTGCTCTAAGATTAATTTTGTCAAGAAAAATTTTGCTTTATGAGAGCACGGCTGAGAGAGTCAGCAAGGTCTCGTCTGGGGAGTGAAGGGGAGCGACACGATTTTAATTTGAATCCACCTGCTGAGCGACGAGGACACCTCAGCTTTCGTTTAGTCTGAGGATTCAGGCTCGCTCGTCTGCACTGGGTGACCACGTTACTAATCACCGCTGAAGGAGACGCGTTTAAAATGCTCTCAACTATCATGCAGCCCGAAGCGTTTGAGCCACTGGCATTCATTATGTGATTATGAGGGTATTCACAGTTCTCCAGGGGGGGAAGCGGCAGGTCCGTCTCCGATGCTGCCAGGTATGGACCAGGGCCTTTATAAAAGGATCTCTGTCATGTGTGATATCCATCTGAGGGTCTGAGGAAAGGCGCAAGGACACCTCGGCCAAGTTCCTGAGGGGAAATATGACCACGGGCCTTTAATCTAATCATGGCTGCTTTTTAATATTTGACAGAGCAGGATTTATTAACTCTTCTCAGTCACATTTAGTGCACACACAGACAAATAAGGGTCATGTACTTACTTAGTAGCGCTACAAGATACAGCTGAGACTATTAGTCGAGTCATTGATTACTCTGATCAATAGTAAGTTAAACGTGTGCTCCATCTGCTTAGCATTACATTTCAATAAGAGCGTTGGACTCATGATGTAAGGTAAAAAAAAAAAGGATCAAATCAATGCAGCAGAACCAGATGTATCATCTTCTTGTACAATGCGTCTGCAGTTCCACAAAACCCCATCTACCCTCTAAGTACTGAAAGATAATATTCTTTATCTTGTGTGCAGATGTGTCTCATTTATTATATATATATATGTGTGTGTGTGTGTGTGTGTGTGTGTGTGTGTGTTATATTAGATAACTGTTATATTCTCCACATTTGGAAAGTTACCAGCAAGAGACAGAAAAACATCCCTCCAAACACAAAATGGCTGATAATTAAAATCAAATAAAGTTTTATTTGTATAGCCCAAAGTCACAAAATACATTTGCCTCGGAGGGCTTTACAATCTGTACAGGGAGTGACACCCTCTGTCCTTTCTTTTCCTCCTTTCCTCTGTTTCTGGCACTTCTCTTTGGCTTCACTTCACAGCCACAGAGGTTGCTGCTTGTCTGGGGTCAAGTTTGCTAGAAGTTTCTTTGGTCATTCTTGGGAGCAGGCAAAGAAAGTAACAACATTTAATCTCCAAAGGTTCGGTTTGAGCACGAGAGTAAATTTACCAGAGGGTGAGTGTTGTATAGAACACTGATTTCAGACACATCTGTATTTTGATCTATTCTTTTTTTTATCTTAAACTAGGAACCACTCAATACGACTGTTTTATGGCTACATCCATCAGACCTTCGCCAAATATCTGACCTACAGGGCATCATTTATGTTCCTCCGCTCTTCACTGCTTCTCCTGCTGGTAACAGTCAGCATAAATGAAAATATCTCGGCTCATTTCCTACCTGAAGGCGAAGCTATTAGCTGCCATTTATATCTGTACAGTATGTAAAAAAAAAAAAGGAAAAGGCTTCCAAAGACTTGTCTTAGTGAGACAGTAAACATGAAGTCTTGATTTGGTTTTGCCAGTGTTGCTGTGTTATTGTTACTTCGCTGTGTTTCAGATGACTGCTGCATTACGTTACCCTGCTTATTGTCAATCATCTGACAGGAAGACGGGAGTCTCTGCCAGGAGAGAGACCTGCAAAAACACGACAGCACCTTGCACACTTTCAAATCCATGTCGAGTGGATTTCAAGCTGGATTGCACACCGTAAATGACATGTTTTTGAACAATGAGGCAATGTTAATATGCGCTGCTGATGCTCAAATTTGCACTGGAAATTGTACTTTCACACCTGGAAAATAAGTTTAAAATTAAGCCTAGACTTATTTTCCAACCGTGTTCAAGTTTCCGACAGCTAAATATACTTCTCTTGAAACCTACGTGCTTGAAAATGTTTGGACATCAAATAAGGTGTGGTGAGATTCATTGCACTCGCTGTCGGAAAAATAAAAAATCCCCAAAAAAGCCTCTCTGATACCTGTAGATCTTTCCGGCTCTCAGACACACGCAAGCACAGAGTGAGTCCGGTCTGATCCGGTCTGATCCAGTCCCACGCCGGCCCACCGTGCAGCAGAGGTCAAGGACACCCCGGTGCAACCTCCACCTGTCAGCGCAGGTTGGCAGGGGAGGGATTATGGTGCGACGTGGGGGTGAGATTAAAGGGTGACACAAACAGAGATCTGGAGTGCCAATCTGCCAAGCAGCGGGGGATCCCCACCCTCCACTTTTTAGAGCGGATAAGAAGCGATCGATGTCGCACGCACGAATAAAAACACGCTCACACACGAGCTGGCACGAACGGTCTCGTACACATAAAGAGGCAGATGCTCAAACAAATGGCTTACTGTTAGACATGTAATTTAATTTGAACCCTTCCTGTCAGTAACGTCCGAGCCGGTTACTTCAGAGTCACAGAGCACAGCCGATACAAACTATGTTAGCTTTAAAGTCTGTGTCCAAGATTTCTTTCAAAATGCATTAAATATGTTGGAAAATAGTTGCTGAACACACGTGAAAAGACTTGTGGAGTAAGAGGTTAAAACAGTTTTTCACCAGTTTTCAGTCCAGGATTTTTGTGGGCGGTCCTTAAAGGGTGGCTCGATGACACACTGAGGCCACTTGACATTTTTTAAAGATATTATTTGGGGCTTTTTAAGCTTTATTTGACAGAGGTTGCTGAAGAGTGACAGAAAAGCGGGGAATGACAGAGCCACAGGTCGGAACCGGAGGTTTATTAATTTTACAGTCGCTTTATTTCATTACAGAACGAACAGGTTACGTTTTAAACTAAACTCAATAATGAACACATTTGTAAAAAAAAAAGTTGTGATGCTATCACATCTCGCTGACCCGATTCTTCCTCACGCTACATTGTCAGAACTTATTGGGCGTTTGTTCTTCTTCTTCTGCCCCGGTTCATGTTTCCACATCGATCTATCCAACCTAATATCTATCAAATATAGCCAGCTGGAGCTTGTGATACGGCAACGTGCTCAGCTAAAGATGTCGTGTCGTGAATGTAAAAATGACCCCCTCTGTGGATCTCGGATCCAGGATCCTGGATTTTAGGAAAAGTCATGAACTATTGTAATGCGACTAATCAGGATGAGGCGGCGGAGCTGTGAGGCTTTCGAACACACTACCTGAGGAGCTTAGAGAAAATTAGTGCCACCTTTGGATTCACTTGTTTAAAAAAAAGAAGAAGAAAAAAGGCAGGCTCTCACAGTATCTAGTTTTAGTTTGATTGCGGCGGCGTTCGCCTGCAGTCATGATTTTAATTCATGTCTCGCAGTTTCATCTCATTATATTAATAATCTTAATGGCTTTCCCCTTCCTCGCTGTTTTGTAAAGCTCTTACACGTGTTTCGAGAACTGTCAGAAATGTGACGTTTTACTGTAATTCAAGTGCTTGCTGCTCAAGTAATTGTCTAAATTGGAATTCATGAATACAAGGGGAAACATTTCATTTCGCCTCCGCTGCTATCTGACAAGCTTAGCGCAGCAAAGAGCACAATCAGCGCCGGATGACACAGCATTAATGCCAGTTGTTACGGAGGAAAGCATTTCGGTGTAACAACTTTCACTATAAGGTGATTCTGCATCCAAACGCTGACATCAGTGGAAAATGTGCAGCGCGCACACACTTACAGTTTGCCACTTGGGGAATGGGAGGTTGTTGCTGTTGGAGGCCGTTTAACTTAAACACACAGAGGAGTAAAACGCACACGAGAGCGAGGGGAACAAAATCCAGATGAGTTAATAATAATAGTCTTTGAAAATACGCACACATGCACGGACACGTGCAGACACACTGGGCACAGATTTGTTATGTCCTGCGTCCTTATCGTCTAAGATGTCCGGCTTTCAACAGGCCCTCATATTCCCTTCTCTTTCTCCGTCTCTCTCTGTCTTACTTCCTCGTGCTTTCTCTCCCAGTTCGCCACCATTCAGAACAGCAAAATGTGAAAAACACGCTCGCCTCCAAACACTGATTTAATTAGCTGATTTAATTAACTGATTACCAAACTTCCATCTCAATGCTACAAACGACAGCCAGCATTATTAATCTTTATAGCAATGCTGCTGCTGCTACTTCCCACTCACTGCTGGAGCTGTTGCACCGAAGGAAACAGGACAGCTGCCCTACTTACACGTCACCGTGTATGTATACACAATTATAATCAAACCGAGGTAACGTTCAAACGGACCTTCTACGATGATGCACTGTGTGTGCATGTGCACTCACACACACACACACACACACACACACACACACACACCAGTGTGCCTGAAGTCAGATGGGACAGATGCTGTGAAAAAAAAGAAAATAAAAACACACTTTGGTTCAGAAAATGTCCCAGTGGTGCCCATAAGCTGTCGCTTCTGTTCTCCTGCTGCGATTAATTCTGTGTCAGTGTGTGTGTGTAAGTAAAGTGTGTGTGTGTGTGTGTCAGATAGTGTGTATCCAATTCTCCACTGTCTGTTGTCTTTCTCTAACAAAAGGAGAGCGAGGGTCCCAGTTAAATTAGCAAGTTTCATTCCATCAATGTTCATCATTATTTCATGGAGTCCTGAATATTTTATACCCTATATATGTGTGTGTGTGTGTGTGTGTGTGTGTGTGTGTGTGTGTGAGAGAGCTGGCTTTATAATTGTGCAAGTCTGCATACTGTACTGTAAGTGTGTGTGTGTGTGTGTGTGTTTGTGTGTGTGTGTGCTGGGACATTAAGTATTAACTGGGCTGGGGGGGCTCGGAGATGAAGGTCCGGGTCCTCTACTATCCCAGCATGCTCCGCTGCTCTCCTGTCTCGCCTTTCCAGGATAGGAGCCTGGGGAGCTGTCAAGACGCACTGCGCTGCTTTCTGCGTGTGTGTGGAAGTGTGTTACAGTGTGTTAAAGCGAGTGTGTGTGTGTGTGTGTGTGTGTGTGCGCACAGTGTCTGAGAATAGGAGGCGGCGTCTTGTGCAAAACCCAGATGAGTTAATAATGCTGTTTGAGAATCCTTCTTCAAACACACACACGCATCCTCAGACAGACAAGTGCATCCTCTCTCTAACACACACATATAAAAACAAGCCCACGTGGGACACTCCCTCCCTGCATGACTTCTTCCTGTCTGTCCCCTCCTATTCCTTTTCGTTTTACGGGCGACGGCGGCAGAGCGGGGGGTGAGAGGAAAAACACAAGAAGAGGAGACAGCTCGAGGAGAGAGAGAGACGAGTGGAGAAGAAAGGAATGTGTCTGTTTCGACGGAGCGCTGACATGAAGCAGGTGTCGCCAGTAAATTTCTCACCTGCCCCCCCCCATTCCTCACTTCTTCTTCTCAATCCTCACTTTTTAGCGCCTTTTACCTCGGCGCCCTCTGTTCCTCACTCGTTCCCTTCTTCCTATCTGGGTCACCCTTTCTTCTGTTTCCCTACCTGGTGTACAGCAGGTACAGAACAAGAGAACAAAAACAAAAAAACAGAGAGAGAGAGAGAGAGGAAAGCTTCTGACAAAATATCAGTGGAAGAGAGTCCAGCACCCTACAAGTCTCCACGGCTCCCATCGCCGACAGTTCGTCTACCAACTCGAGACAATTATGTATCCGTGTGTGTGTGTGTGTGTGTGTCTGTGTTTTGGTTGCCAGCCTGAAGAGTGGTGCAGCAGACTGTGGCTAGCGGTGATGGAAACTAGATTGTTTTGGCTGTTGTTGTGTTGGTGTTCTGGTTAGTTAAAGCAAAACAGTAAACATAAAAAAAAAGAAGACAAAGAAGTAGAAGAAGAAGAAGACTCGCTGCTTTTTATGTTGACATCAGTGGCTCGATGCGCCGGATGCATGGCACAGGGACAGACACGTATACGGTATGCACGCAGACGAATATACACACACACTTAGATGTGCAGGAGGAAGCAGCAGGGCGCTGGGCTGGAAACACAGATTTTCAACAGATTGTAAAACTGAAGACCACTCAGGGGAGAAAGGGAGAGAGAGAGGGGGAAGAGAGAGAAAGAGAGAGAGAGAGGGAGTAGGACAAGAAGAGGGTAAATGGAGGAGGGGAAAAAAAATGAATCGGAGAAAACAGACGGGTGGGCGGTGGAACATGGAGAAACACCTTTCCTCACAACACCAGAGTGCACTAGAAAGCACACACACACACACACACACACACAGGTCTGTACAGGTGCTGTTTGTGGGCTTGGCTCCGCTGCAAAGACGAGATAAGAGACTGGAGGGAGAAAAAAACTGAAGAAGAAGAAGAAAAGGGAGGAATGGAGAGAATACAAAATGATGGGAAATCAGAAGAAGAGGTGCTTCAGAAGGCGAGAGAGATCAGAAGAAAACAGCTCAGGGAAAACAACATCCTGCAGGTGATCACACACACACCCACACAAACACACAGAGGCACTACACAATGCTCACACTTATAAAGAAATCACACGAATACAAACTTAGTCCCACAGGCGGCACGAATGGAAGGAAGGAAGAGGCCAATCCCATCTGGGATAGCACAAATGTCCCAACAGGAGGATAACACACACACACACACACACACACACACACACACTCCCGCCCGTGCAAACACACACTGCCGCTGTAGAACAAACACAGAGACAGAGACCTTCAGACCTTCAAAGTCGAGTTAACATTTAACTAAGTTTAGTAAATCAACACACACGGAGGTGTTTGTGCGACCTCGGATTGTAAATGCATGTGAGACAAACACAAAGTGTGTGTGTGTGTGTGTGTGTGTGTGTGTGTGTGTGTGTGTGTGTGTGTGTGTGTGCCACAAGGACAGTGCAAACTGTTTGATTAACAAACCTGTATGACCCAACTTGGAGTCTTGTGACCACAGCACTGATTTAAGACAAACACACAAACAGAAAAAGAAAAGGAGCTTACCTGTTGCAGAAGAGGCCACGTTGAGGAGGTGGAGGTGGAGGAGGAGGGCCATGAAAGAGAACAGAGAGAGAGAGAAGACAGTAAGTAATGAGGCCCATTGTTATGGAGGAGGCACAACATGTCCTGATAACAGAGCGACACTGTGTAAACATTAGACAACCATATAAAATCCCTGAGCAATCACACCGTCCGGGATCAATAGCTCAAAATGCCACTCCTTGGCTCATTTAGGGGAACGCAGAAGAATTAATTTGACAGACTGACGAGTGGAGGAAAAAATGAACAGCGAGCCGGGCGAGGGAGGCCAGTCAGAAGGACAAATTGATAGGTGGATGACCTATTTATTTGGCAAAAGGAGTGACAGGCAGGCGTGCAAACAGACAGGTAGACAGATGTATAAATTGGGAAAAGAGAGGGAGAGACGGACATGTAGACATATGGACATGTTGGGCATGACAGAGACAGCATGCCAAAAGTAGGGAGTTTGTGCAACCGCGGGGACAGGAATGCCTGACACCTCATTATAAATGAATGAGAGATGTGTGCTCAAAGAGGCTGACGCTCAGGGGAGAAACACACAGTGAGAAAATCCCTCCCGTCCAGATGGACAGGTAGAGAAAAGGCAGGAAAAGGAAGAAGAAGAAGAAGCAGAAGCAGCAGCGGCGGAGGGAGTGATTCCCCGTCTTCGTCTCCTTCTGATAAGACTTCAGCTTCAGAAACCAATCCAAGTTGAACAACTCACAAGCAGGTAGGTTCGGATGGAGTCAAAGAGGAGGATGGAGAAGATGACGAACGTGGAGGAGAAAAGTGCGAAAAGAGAAAGGGTGAGGGAGAGTGTATGTGTGTGTGTGTGTCAGTGCCTGAAATAAGCCTGATGGCAGCTGTCAGCTTCTATCTGATGGAGGATGGAGGAGGGTGGGGAAGAGCAGCAGTGAGAGAGAGAGAGAGAGAGATACAGAGAAGGACAGAGAGGGAGATGAAGAGATGACAGAGGGAGCACACAGGTAAGAAACGCGATACGAGATACGGGAGGAGGCAGAGATAGCATCTCTTATTCCGCGGGGACCGCGTCCTATTCTAGATATCACAGCAGTCGACGCTGTCAGAAACCATATGTGTACGCGTGTGCGGCAGGTGTGCACGCGATGGGAGTCACATTACTTCCGCCGCAAAGTTAAATGAATCAAAGAGGAGATGCGGCAAAGCCGACGCGTGCACGTGTCATACATATGCATCGCGGCATTAAAATGCAACGTTGCCGTCGAGCAAAACACACAAAGTCAAGAGCACAGATGGGTGGATGCACAAACGACAAGCCCTAACCTCGGCCGGAGGTGCAGGGAGTCGATGAAAAGATGGTGAACGTGAGGCAAGCTCCTCATTAATCTGCTTTGCCCCACTGTTGAATGATTCTTTTTTAAAACCACATGTTCCTACGGCGGTTATGATAAAATTGTCCAACGGGGCGAGAGACGATCAGTCAAACGATCACACAGGTTGTAACCAAGCCGACAGCGAAGCCGGATTATTCAAACGTGAAGCGAGCACAGCTGAAATGTAAAAGTTAGTCTGGAAACTGAGAGGTTTACATGACGAGTACTTTTACTTTTGATACTTTAAAAGAGGAACGGCATCGATTATACATCCAAGTCAGTTTAGTCCAAGTCCAAGTCAGGTTTTGGAGAGTACTACTGCATATGTGAAAAAAAAAAATACTGCTGAAGAGGTTTGAAAATGACAAAAACCTGGAGATGTCGAACCTTATAGTCCATTCGTCATCTCTGCTTGAGGACATTTTATTTTTAGAGTGTGGGAACAGCTATTTTTACCAAGGTAAAAGAGCCGAATACTTCTTCCAATACAGTTAGTAAAAGTTTGGCTGATCTTGAACCTGTATGACTGAATCCCTGCTTGCGTTTTCGGTTTGTCTGAAAGGTCCAGTGTGCAACATTTAAGGAGTTCTATTGACAGAAATGGAAAAAAGGATTATGTTTATGCTACCCTAAAATGAACCTCTACTACAGTGAGAGCGGGTCCTCTTCCGCGGAGTCCGCGATGTTGAACCACTTTCTTTCTACAGCAGCCCAGAAGGGACAAACCAAATGCTGACTCTACACGGGACCTTGTGCGTTCGTTACAAGTTGCACCGCCACGGTAGTTTCTCAGCCAGCATCGTTTTTCCTGCATGCTTGAAATGAGACGTTGAGGTGAGGGGTATCCAGTCAAGTTGCATTCTGTAACTTCACCACTAGATGCCACTAAGTTTTACACACTGGACCTTTAATTATTTTTCTGTGAAGTTGTCATTTCTCAGCCTTTGACTTGATGTGACGAATGACGATCAAAACTACAAAAATAAATGTGCAAAAATAGTGTTTTTGTAAGTTCTAGTGAACATATTGCTGCTTCTATACGAAGCTGTCAAGTCTCCACTGTGCTCTCTGCTGTGAAATTAAACAGCGTCTTAACAGCGACTCTAAATATAACCCCGGTATTTCTTTTCACAATGTGCATGAATGTAAACAAAAGCAGAAGAGCAGGCAGTTCTAAATAGGCTACTTCTGTTCCGAGAACATAAAAGTAAAAGTGAAATTAAAACTTTTTCTGGTGACTAAAAACAGATTCGACCTGCTCTGATCCCTTATTTCTTTGTTACTTAGATCTTTCCTTAACGGCTAAACAAACATGAAGCATCAGCATCTGCTGGATGTGAATCACTGATTACTCTTCCTTGGAAACTGTGCCTATTGTCTAGGATTATCTGACTATTTATGAATAATTCTGAATAATTAGCATCACTTTATTTCACTATATTTACAATACGGTTACTTGAAACACTAACACACACTTCATTCATACTGTTTGGCGTTTGGCGTGTAGCTGAGCAGGGTGGCGGCCCGATCTCATCCTCACTCCAAACGATTCTCAGTTCAGAGGTGTAGTGAGACGCACTCGAGCCGCCCCCTCAACAAGGTCCCAGTCTGATTGTTTTGGTCCCAAGTGAAATTACACAGCTTGATTTTCTTATACGGCCCAATAAACTGAAATAAGGGAGAAAACACTCTGAGTTTGGGGGAAAAAAAAAATAGCTGCTTCGAGTGATTTAGCTATAAAAAATGACCTCGGTTAAGGAGATGGATACAAACTGGCAGCCTTCACGTCGAACGAATGACCCAAGAAATACAGCAATCAGTGTGAAATGTGTGAAATAAGATGGTGGGGTAAAGAGTGCTGCAAGACAAAGTAGCTCCATTTCATTCTGACAAAACTACAATTGCTTTTTGTATGTAAAAGTTGGGACCAACATCTCTTCATCTCTTGTGTGTCGGCACTAGATTTCATTTGTACATGTATACAGAGCTGAAACTAACCCTGGAAGCCGGCGAGGAAACCAAAACAGTGAGCTAAAAAGCTTAAAAACGGTCCACAAACACGTAGCCGTCAGATCCGCGCTGACATACAAAAAAATTGAGCTTTAATGAATCATGAGATTTTGGGAGTGTGTAACTCCCTCTCTTCAGCGTCGATGTTTAACAGACTAGACAGCCAGTCTATGGAAGATTACTTTGACTGGTTTATATTTTATGATTTCTCACTTCCTGTCTCAAGCCTTCCTCTGTATTGGGAACGCACAATGAATAATACAAAGAAACGACAATTCAGAACCGACTGCTGCCATTTCCGAAACAACTGAGCCTGTCATTTTTATTTCTTTATTATTAAAACAAATGTCACACACCGCTTCCTACACAACTTAATTTGGTGCTGTGAAGAATCTCCTGGCCGGTAAAGAAAGACACATTCTGGAGAGAAATCCTTCAGTTCATTTAACCCGAGCAAATCCTAAAGCCTCCCCACTGCACCTCCATCTATTATATGCCGTGTATTATATTTAAGCGGTGAAATCTGAATTTAAGTGTGTCGAGGCGCGATGCAACTCATGCCAATGCGCACAATCCATAAGAGATAAAATTAAGATGTTTCTTTGTCAATAGTGCGTGAGCCCTTTTCCCCTCGAACCCCGAGGCCATTGCTGCCCTTATATAACCTTACAGAGCTCTTTAATAAAACATAAAATGTACAGTACGTTTTAGATAGCTGCCATGCATGACACATTTTGATCCTTTGGCTTGTGTGTGTGTGTGTGTGTGTGTGTGTGTGTGTGTGTGTGTGTGTGTGTGTGTGTGTGTGTGTGTGTGTGTTCTAAAGCTCTCTGTGTACGCCTGCCAAAGTTCACCCACTGGCAACAGATTTCCTTCTTTGAGATGAAAAAATGAAGACAGGTATAGATTTTGTGAGTTTGGATTTACGATCGTAGAGTACATCCATTCTTTGAAATCAGCTGACAGCTGCTATCGCAAAAAAAAAAAAAAAAACTGACAGAAGACTGGGAAGACAAAAGACAACAACTTGTTGTCTTGTAAACATGAAATCAATGCACAATCCTTTTTTTTTTAAATACATTTTTTTATTTATTTAATGTCTTGGCATGAAACTGGTCGCGCTGTGTTTTCATTATCATGATAATGCCGTCAAAACTGATGAATCGAAGAAGTGTTTGTCTGAATTCTTTGGCCTGTAAAGAAAGTTGTAAAGCACATTGTAATGGACCCCTGTGTGCAGTTGTTCACTTGAAGTACTTCAGACAAGGCTCCAAAAGGCCAGAACACCATGTCCGACCTTTTCACCCCCCAACACACACACACACACTACACACACAGTCTCTGAAACGCCAAAAGGGCTGACCTCTTTACGCTGATTAACATTCCAGCAGGGGAGGAGGGGGAGACGAAGAGATACTTTCCCTCACCTTCTTGCCCTCAGTTTTCTTTTTTCTTGCACAACCTCTTTACCTCCGACCGTTCGGCTCGTCTTTCCTTTCTTTAGGTTCGCCTACTCGAACGCAGTCATCCCCTCCCTTCCAATTTCCTCCCCTCCGTGGTGCTTTTATTAAGCTGCACTTTCCTACGTCGCCCTACCTCCATCTCCATTTTTAAGTTGTCTGTGCATGTATGTTGTCGGGGCATGTCGTTGCAGGCCCCCCCTCGTTACTCAGCTCGCAGGCTTATGAGAACCCGACTGACTCACCACATTGGACCGAGTGTGTTTTTTTTTCCCCCCCTCTATATGTGCAGCTGTTTTCACATAGACAAACAAGAACACACACACACACTTTCTCGCTCTGGCAATCATGGATGTCAAAAACAAACCGCAAAACAGACTGGGTGTTTCATTAACTATTCCTCACCTCCTTCTGCTTTATTAAGACCTGTGACTCACGTATGTCTCCACACCTGCTCTCTCAAAGCTTTCTGTGGTTGTTGGTGTGCATCAGTGTATGGCAGCATGTGTGTGTCCACGATGGTGTAACGCACAGACCAATAAAGATTGCGAGTGTGTGGACATGGTGTTTGACTCTCGACATCCAAACACTGTGGTTTGCGGACACGGAGATACCCCCGTGCCAAATTTTTGATGGATTCTCAGCGGGTGAAATTTCCTCCCCCGGCTCTGAAAATGCAGCCACAGAAACATGAAGCATGAAATGTTTGAAAGGCTTTTTTAGACGCGTTTGGATGTTTAATTAATTAGCAAGGTCGAGTTTAAAAGAGTTCTCTGTCTCTCTCATGCTACAAATCTGTTTTATGTGACACCAATACTGTACTGTATGAGCGAGAGAATATTAGAAATGTTTGAAAATATCATCTCCACCACTAAATACAGCTCAAACACGACCAGAGTTTAACTGACACAGTGTCAATACAAATACACAGACACAGACTAGCCACTATATTACGTACACTGGTACAATCCAGCGTGATCAAATACGACAACTCTGCCGTAATTTCTACTTTATCTTATAATATTGTTTCAGTTTTTGTTGACACTGTCAGCAAGGCATTAATTCAACCATTATGTTTACTGTTACGATTGTAGTTTGCAGTGGTTTCTAATATTTTGGCCCTTAGATTAGATTAGATATCATTATTGTACTGAATCACACTGGATTGTACAAGTATATCTTATGAAGTGGCCGGTTAGTGTATGAGCATAAGCTGTCATAAGCTTAAAAAAAAGAAGGTAGAATTTATTTAAAGCACGTTGGATTACATAACGTCTAACTGTAATTTAATTGTCTCTTAACTTATTTATATCCTCCTTTAGGCCGTAGAAATGGTCACAAGATGTGATATTTGACTAGAAACTAATGCTCTGCGGTTGAGACTGAAACAATGAAGTACATTAATGTATGGGTTTCTTATTAGCATTAATGTTTTAAGCAAATAAACTGACTTAAGTTGTGTTTTTGGCTGACTAACAGGTAACTCTGAATCAGTCATTCCCTCTGAAGTCTTGTCCTTTAACCATTGTCACAGTCGATGTTTTTATCTGGTTTTTATTTCATCCTGTCCTTTTTTGTACTCAGTATGTTTATTCATCACATTATTTATAGACTCTTCCACATTTAGCTCCCTTGTATCATTTATTAGTATGTTTTATGAGTGTCTGTCTATGTGACACTGCTGCAGACAAATGGTCTCCAGTCAGATTAATGAAGTTGTTTTGAATTTGAAGACTTTCATTTTTCTGGACAAAATGATTCATAAAACAGAACAACTGGTAAATATTACTTCTAATTAATTATTATTTCTTTTTATTGGAAGTGGCAGTCTCAAGTTTTATTCCATTTTGTAGTTTTATGTAGTTCAGCACTTCAGATGATATTGGCAGAAAGTCCCCACGCTGCACCAGTGAGTGACTTTTGAGTAGTGGTGCAAACATATTCAATTCACATCCTGACACATCTGTGGAAGTTTTGAGCAAAGCAAAGATGCAGAAAAGATGACTTCAGTTTTTTTAGCTTTGAAATTTTTGAATCTGATGTGTTAATATATATTTTTCTGGACAAAACTATAAAAAAAACAACTAGAAAATAATAATTGGTTGCAGTATCGGCCTAGAGCATGTACATGTACACTTTCACTTTCTTCTACGATGAAAAGGTAACTGATGTCTTCAGTTGCAATATGAAAGCATGTCCTCTGGCTATGTGAAGGAAAAAAAAAAAAACTACTGAAGAACAAGGACGATCTGATAAACTTTTGAAACCTAGCTTTAACCACTTAAACCTCATGACGTGCTGTTACATAAACATCAAAAACCTGCAGCATAAGGTTAACCCAGCTAAAGAGATTTACATACATATATGCCCACACACAAACAAGGTGAGTCATAAAAGAAATATCGTCTCATTCGTACAGAACGAGAACCACAAAAAACAGTCTGAGGCGAGAGCGCCACATGGAGCGTGACAGACTTTCAGTTATCACTTATTACTTGAGGGAGAAAAACAAATAAACGACGGAATAATGAAGAGACAAAAGCCGGATGAAAAGCAGCCCGGCACACCTATGAGCAATGCATCTTTACAAGTCAGGCAATCGTGTGCACAAGACCACACAACCACAGGTCTGTGTAAACTGCTCACACAAAGAGAAGGAGAGAGAGAGAGTCGAACAAAAAAAAAAAGTGTGCATATATCTGTGTCTATGTGTGTGTGTGTGTTTGTGTGCATTTGAGTGTGAGCCAGGCTCCAGCTGAGAGGGGAAGCAATAGCAATTCCCACTGACCTGAAAACTAGCTTGCCAGCCACCTCAAAATACAGAGGAATGGAGGAGAAAAAAAAGAAAGAGAGAGAGAGAGGGAGAATGTCAGTGAGCACGAAGACGATGAAAATACAGAAGGGCGAGATTTAAAAAAGAAAGAGTGACTGCGGCGTGGAAAAGATCTGAAAACGCACACACTCACGCACGCCCAGGTGCAGTGAGGGATTACAGGAAGGAACGAGGCCTCGTCGACGCCCCTTTGTACCGCCGGCTCGAGTGAAAAGAATGAAGGAAAGACGAGATAGAGAGATGGAGGGGGAGGAAGGGATCATGTATGCGGCGTCTGAACACACCCAAAAAAAACAAAACAAAAAAAAAAAAAGAGTTTGTGTTAACGTCGAGTGTGACTGTATGGGTGTGTAGCTCTGCTGGGAGTGTGTGTTTTTTTTTTTGCCTTTTGTGACTCCCGAGGTTCCCCGCGGTCAAGAGCGGATCCTCTTTCTCTCTCGTGCCCTCTTTTCATACACTCGTTCCCCCCTTCTTTCTTTATACACTCACTCCTCGTCCCCTCCCTCTCTTTTAGCGCTGCGTTGAATGGCCCTCTCTCTCTGATGAGTGACTGATGAATGAAGTAGCTCTTTGAAGTCAAGAGTCACAGCAAGGCTGGTCAAGCGTGAAGAGATGCCGGACAAAAGATGGCAGAGAGAGAGAGAGAGAGAAAGAGAGAGAGAGGGGGGAATAAAGGAAGGAAGGGAGGAAGAGGAGAACGGGGGTACATTCAACAGGGGGAAACGTCAAACGGCGAACATCCATAAAGTCAGCGAGGGACCGAGGCTGAATGTGTGTGTGGCAGTGAGGAAGAGAGTGAATGTTTTTGCATGAGCGCTTCGGGGTATTTGCATTGTGGCGCTCAACACGCAAAAAAAAAAAAAAAAAAAAAAAAGGCCAGCGTCACGCAAGCGGGGAAATAAACCCAAGTCATGATGGAGTGACATCTTTCTGGACTGCAGGGGCCTCTGCTCTCCTCTCTGTGGACACACAGAAGCCAACACATTGCTTACAGGCTGGATTTTTATAGTGCCCCCCGACTCCATTTAATTACTTTTGGTGGTTTTCTTGTTATGTTTCGTTGCATTACAGTCATTGTTTTGGTTTTTCTGTTGCCTTCTGTGACTGATTAGCCTTTTATTCTCCAACCGTGGCATTTTTCTTTGTTTATGAGTGTTTACTATCCAATTTAATTTCTTTTCTTTTTTTTAAACTTTGGTAAAGAATATGGATTTTGCCTGCGATGGGGATTGTTTTTTTGAAACTGAACTGAAAAATCGTCTTGCGCTTTACTCAGGGAACATTGTCTGGACACACAATGACACCTCTGAAAACTCCTCAGCCCTTAAAAAAAAGAGAAGCTTCTCTATCTTTCAAACACATGTTTTTGTATCCGAATGACTAATGCGGACAAAATTTTTGAAAATGATCCAGTATTGAGGGAACTGAAAGCAATGTGTTATCCTTCCGGACATCCTTCCTTGAGCGCTGTTATTGTACGTCCACTAAAAGAGCTTGTTTTGGCCGCTGACTGGAACTGATGGTTGAAACATTTTTTTATGTTGAAACAGCCGTTATGGCTCTGTTATTGAAAAGAACAGTAATTTACTGTTGCTGTCTTAAATGGTTAGTTTGCTTGCGTGACTTTGGTGACTTCAACTTGCGTTTTAAAAAACACAATTCACAATAAAAGATCTATCGATGAACCGATGAAAACAGGGCCCAGGTTTCCTCCATTTGTTGGAAACATTTCAGTTACCACCAAACATTTCTTGGCTGTGTAGGAACGACCCCGGCCTCTGTGCCAACAGCAGAAATTATAACATGTAGATGGCAGCCATGTGACAGGAAGCCATGCAGGAGGATGTTTGATAGTCATTGTTTTGTTCAGTAATTAGAAAGGGGGGGGTACTCAGCCAAGTTAAACTATGAAAACAAGCAAAACCCAAAGACTGAATTATTTATAGCCTGTGTGGTTGCTGATATTCAGTGATTTAAGCATTTGGGCACTTGGGAGGTGGAAATTTTGGGAACTTTCCATCACAGAGGGGGGAAAGGACTTGCATCTCAACATCTAAGGCAAACTGAACATAGTTGGACCACAATGCAATGTCATCTGACAAGACGCTGCAGTTGCCAATGAAATATATGCAAGTGGACGTTGTAACGAAATGCCTTTGTAATGTGAACGCCGCCGTATTTTCATAATCGTTGCATCCAAAGATGAAATGATTGCTGACATGAATTGTGCAGGTCTCCGAGTATACTGCTGTGCACCGCTTTGCTCAAACTGTGCTTCCTGTATCATACTTCAATATCTCGCCGGTACTTAAAACTACTACACGCAGGGTGCTGGGCAGTTTCTTTCTTCTGTTGTCATCGGATACTTGTGTATGGCAAAGAAGTCAATGCCCTAGGTGGATTGAGCAAGTCCTGGTAGCTTGTTAAAGTTATGCATCATAGAGAATTTGGGAAGCTGTTCACCTCAACAGTCAAGTTTTATTCCATTTTGTAGTTTTATGTAGTTCAGTGAAGTCGAAAAACAAGTGTGCCCCAGTTTCCTGGTTGTCTCCAGGTTCCTACATGTCAGAGGATATTGGCATGAAACTTAAACTTTTTCCAACATTGCACCGTTGTGAGACGCTTGAGTCTTGTCTTGAGCAGCGGTGGTGGTGCGATGCGAACATATTTTTTCAAGCTTCAATTCACAGAGCATGCATGTGTGAACAGGCTTAGGGCTGGTGTTGCTCAACAGACACTTCAACTTGACGCTGGAAGATGAAGAAAGTGCATACGCTTGCTGCCCCAAGTCGCCAACCATGTTACCGTGTCAACGATCAACACAAGAGGAAACTGCAAAACAGATGTTAAGATAAAGTTTCACACATTGTCTAGAAATATCTTGGCTTGGTTTGACCCCAATGAGTGGTTAATCAGTGTGTCTTAGCGTCTCCATGAGTATCTCGATAACACAGAGGTCTTTTAAGTTTAAGTCTCCAACTCCTGAAAATAGTCCAGCCTCAGCGGAGGCCGGGTTTTCCCTTCCTATTAAACTCTAAACAAGAAATCTATGCCCTCGTTAGGACAACCCAAGGCAAAATCTGAAATATTGATATATTTTGTATCTTCTTCGTGTACTAGTCTTCCGAATGTCACAACAGTGCATTTTACATGCTCCAAGGCTCCTTTAAAGTGATCTAATAGATTTTATTTATTTGCATTTATTTGGCAGTGTAACATGATTGAACATGATTTTGGCAGAATAATAAAAAGATGCCGTACGGAGCAGGTGAAGGTTTAGTTTCTTTCTAAAAAAAAAAAGACACTTTGACAGACAACACAAAGCTGTCAGCAGACGTGTGACGTGTTCTTATCAGGATTCACAGCAGGTCTGAAAAGAGCCACTCTCCTCTATTCGCTTTGTAATTTGGCAAATCACACCAAAGACCACTAGACTTCTGTGTCTGCGCACACGAGGAAAAAGCATTTGTAGGCAGAAAAAAAAAAGAGGGCTTCTCCATCGTACAGTTCCCCGGGGTGTGAGAGAGAGAGAGAGAGAGAACACTACACTCCTCCTGTGTTTATCTCAATCTCACATCAGATCAGATCACTGGTGGATAAAAGCACTTCCTGGCACATCACTTCCTCTCTCTGGAGGAAGCTGACACGCGCTGGGAACCCAAAACGACGAGGGGAGGTAGCGGTGGTAGAGAGAGGATGAAGAAAAAAAAAAAAGAGTGAAAGAGAGAAAGTGAGTGAAGGGGAAAACAGAGGTGGAACAAAAAAACATGAAAGTACAGAAAAAATAAAGAGAGAGAAAAGGTGAAACCTACATACTCATGGCCCAGATCCACGGTGCCGTGTGGGGTGAAGAGGAGGGAAGAGAAGGGAGGAGGAGGAGGCAGAGCGGCGAGAGACAAAGAGGTAAAGAGACACTAAGAATAGTATAACTGGATTAGCTTTAACACTGACCTTTATTCAGCAGCGCGACACTCCCTCGCTCTCTCAATTGCTCTTTACTGCCGATACAGGAGAGGCCTGCCCTACTTTTGTTTTTTTTACCGTTGCGTTTGACTCAGCAACGGATCGTGTCGGGTTCTCCAGGTGAGGCGACATATTTATTTAACTCATCTTTGGCCACAGCAGCCGTCTTAATTACATTATTAACAATCTTGTCTTAACAAGACGTAATAAAACGTAAGTGAAAGCGTCGCTGGGAACAGTTTCGCCGGCTATTAAAGACAACTGTCTGCAGCAAATGTGGTCATCTGAGGTAAATTACCATTAATTCCGTGAATTGACTACAAAATGAAAACTCATGGCAGCCGCCTGGTTAATATGCTGCGTGCGTGCTCGAGTCTGTACCATTTATGCTCAGCTGAAGAAAGAAGCACCGCTCTGTTGTCACAGAGTAAAACTTCAGAGTTCAAGTAAGACAACTTGACGTTTATAACAATACCAAAAAAGATTCAGCCTTGAAATGGAGTTTTACTGCGTCATTCACTTCTTAACTTTAAATAAAGGATGGCAGTTTTAAAAAAAAACATCTAATATCGTCTTTTACTCAATACATGTGTTTTAGTGACCTTTAACGGCCGACATTTCCCAACAGCTCTGCAGAGGAGTGACGTCCAAGTGGCTGCGGTTAGCTCGCATACGTCTGTATTAACAGCAGGACGGAGAGGACAGAGTGTTACAACGAGAGGAAGTTTTATGGACGTGGACAAAAGTTCTGATGAAACACTGATGGGAGCTTCAAAGATATTTGCTGTGCAGTGTCATTATTATAATTGAAAAAGGACAACTGTGTAGCTTTTATGATTGAATAGTCATTCTCACTGTGTTCTTACACCACATACTACCTCAGAAATCACTGGGCTCTTCAAGTACCACAAAGTTAAATTCAGTATTTTTACTTTGGCGGTAGCCGACCCCATTCAACTACGGACAGTTCACGCACCAGGTATATCTCCAACGCCCTCTCCTTTCAAGCATGTAGGAAATATGGCTGCCTAATAAACCTAAAAAGCAAAAAGTCATATCTAGAGCCAGTGTTTGGTTTGTCTGCTCTGGGCTACTGTAGAAAAATGGTGGACCTGTAGATACAGAGGGCTCAAACTAAGCGATTCTTGTTTATTCAGGTGATTAAACACTAATTAAAACATACTAATTTAATTATATTAAATTCCTGCCAATAGATCCTCCTAAATCTTCCACATTGGACCTTTAAAAAAGGACATGATCGCTTTTGAAAACTAATAAAAACTTTGGTTTTATTGACAAAAACCATCTTAAATGTGGGTTTAACAGGTGAATATTTATACAGGAAAGAACCAAAACCAAGAAAGTAAAAGTTATTAACTTAAGGTCCATGTGCTAGGTTTTTCAACAGCTTTCACCTTACTCCAAACTTGACTGTTTTCAGTAAGTAATCATGCCAAAAGCTCCAGAGAAAGACTTTTTTTGTACAAGGTCGAAAACTTCAACGCACGAGAAACTAATGCCTTTAATTTACAAAATGCTTTCTGTGTAAAAAACGCATCTAATTATAGTAGAAACTCTTGTTATGTAGATCACGAATAAGACCTAAACATAGAAAGAATTAAATCACAACAGCAATATTAGACCGAGAGACACGAACAGCAGCGTAAGGAGAAGCGAGAAGTGAGACATTTCATCTGTGGTTTAACCGAGGTCAAAAACATTCAAATCAGCATACAGGCTCGTGAACACAGATCACACGGGCCACACATTCACACACACACAGCAGACATCCGGACGCATGCAACCCCTGTTTGAACACACAAACAAACACACACTGAGAATGTGCGCAGCTTCAAAAAAAAGGGAACAACTCTGGTGATCTACAGCTCTGCCCGAGAGCAAGGCAGACAAACCAAGCGTAGCAGAACGAAGAATCTCTTGCTTTTTCCATGAACGGCATCAGCACTTTGGTTCGTCTGGTGGGACTCTCTCACATGCACAGATGCGCACACACACACACAGACAAAAGATATTGAAGTGCCGGGATGGCACGGTGGGTATAGAAATGCAGAGGAATGATGGGAAAGACAGGGTGAGGCGTGGAAGGCTGCAGACACAACACTATCATTCATTCTCTCTCTTTTTTGGGGGGATTCAGTAGGCTAAAAGTTAGTTACTGTGTGTGTGTGTGTGTGTGTGTGTGTGTGTGTGTGTGTGTGTGTGTGTGTGTGTGTGTGTGTGCGTGCAGAAAAGACAGTCCCAATCAGTTCAAACTCCTCCCCCTAATTCAAAGAGGCAGTACGGGATTTGCATTTTTCCCACAATTCAATTAACACGCCTGTCAGCCTCCCCTCTCCGTTCACATGCCTCCTTTGGCCATCTCTCCCTCTCGCACACACACAAACACGCTCCCACAGACACATATCAGCTTCGTGAATGGATGCATTTATTCATAAACACAAAACGCGTGCAGAAAACTGATGCGTTCATTTGTTTGTTTGTTCGTGAATTTAAGAAAAAAAATAAATTAAAAAGCGAGAATCCAGGCGAGAGATGAAGAAGAAGCTGTCAGGGCCACCATCCTGCCCGGACTTGTCACAGTGAGGGACATGAAAAGACAGCGCTGTAAATGGATGCAGCGAGCGGTCTCCGGGGATGTCTTCCTCTTTCTTTCTCCCTCTCTGTCCGTCTCAGAAGGAGGGAAAAAGACGGGGAGTGGCATCACAGAATAGGACTCCGTGGGGTAGGGGTGTTAAAGAAAAGACGGACACTGGGGGTCGTTCTGTAGCAAGAGACCAGATGATAAGGGACGAGGCCAAACCGGATTTAGAAAACCCAGGAACCGGGATCAGCCCGCTGACTTTGCCGCAGGGCCGACTAATGACTCCGGCTAGCCCTCTTGTCTGATTAATAGCCTGTAATCCCATTCTCATGGACCGCATACCATAGCATTCAGCGGCAGCCACTCATTAACCACTATAGAAATGTCCCCTAATCAGTCACTCCCTTTTAGCTAGCTGGAGCTAATGCTAGGCTAGGCTAATCAATAGGTGGTAATCCTGTTGGCGGAGCCGCTGTAGCGTAGCGGCCCCTCATTACCGGGGCCATAGAAATGTCCGCCGTGCGGTTATTTGTCCACGGGGGCCAAAGAATCACATTGGCGGTGGTGGTTGACATTTGACAGTCAACGGCAGAGGGTGGAAGAGACAAGAGTGACACACGGATTCACAGAGGCTGTGTAATGATTACGAAACACATCACTCATGCTTTTCTTTCCACCCTCGTCTGCCCTCTTTGTCGAGCGTACAGCCGGATCGGTCTGGAGTGGCTCTGCTCTACGTCAGCGTCATTCAAGCCTTATCAATCAATAAAAAAAACCTCTCTCCGATCCATAACGGCTAATCAATACTGCTGCGGACCACCGGCGGAGACAGTCGTCAGCGGTCAAGCGGATCCAGCTCCTTGTCCGCGTCTTTACAAAGCGCTGAGGTGAAACAGCGGGGATTGCCAATCAATGGCGGCCTTAACTGAACTTGACCGTTCGGGTTTTCGTCCTGGACACAGTTTATTTGATTTGTAGTGGTCATCAACTAAAGACAAACAAGCCGTCTGGTGTGTGCAGCGAGAGGCCCAACCGAAAGGTTGTATACACGTATGCTTTTAGAGCTCTCGACTCTGAATCGTGAGGCCGGGTTTTACGTCATAAAGGCGACCCGAGGCTGAACCTGAGTTGAACTCTTGTAGTTGGGGGGAAGCGGCGGTGTAAGCTGAGAGAAGCCTGTCAACACTCCCTGCAAGCTAGTGAAGAAGGAAACACATAGGGGCCCATATCTCACCATTTTATGTGTGAGATTGTGTGTGTGTGTGCGAGTGTGTGTGCCCGTCCGACATCCTTTCTCTGTATTGTGAAGGGCAGAAAATAAAAAGCTGAAGAGCCACTTTGCTTGGCTGCATTACCAGCTGTTGGTGGGCTGATGTAGATGATGTTGAACGTTAGAACTGTTCCTGAACAAAACATCTACATCTATAATGAGAGGGGGAATAAAACGGTGTTTCGGTGTAACCACGTCCTGGTGTTGTGACCTGTTCGGTCTCTGATTATCATCACGATCAACGAGTTTCAACTAGATTATTATCAAATATTATCATTGTTTGGTGGTTCCCAGCCTGTTGGAACAGGGTGGAAAGAAGATGTTTTTCCAGGTAGTTGCTGTGTCAGTTTTTCCACTTCCAACCTCAACAAAGAGATAAAATAAAACAGTATAAGACTGAAGAATTAAATATTGGGTGAACAACTTGTTCACTTGTGGAAAAAAAAAACAGATTGGGAAGCACTGGTTTGATGTTTAAAACGTCAGTTAGCAAAGGCCAAATCTTTAAAATTGCTGATTTTGACTGACACACTGGTCAAAAATTGATTTAAATGCTAAATGATAGCAAAGCTCCTGTGACCAGAATATGTTTGAGTTTTATCGTTGATCCATTTTTTAATGTCTCCTAAACAAAATCCATTAATGGATCGATGGATGGATAATGTGAACACTAATCTGTTAAAAAAAACCATCATGTTTGCAGACGTATCACCACAAAACGCGCCTTAAATGGCTCTGTCATTATGCCCGTCCTTCTTACACTCAACATAAATCAAGCACAGCGAGGCGGGCACAGGTATTAAGTCACCGCTGGTGAGCCTAATTAGAGCCCGGGTTTTCCACTAAGACAAGCAAGCTTAAGTCCCATAGTGAAGCCGATTTGAGCGGGGGAATAACGGGCTGTGGAGGGATGTGGGAATATTTGTTGGGAATGCTGGATGAGCGGACGTAACCGGCTTTGGAGCCTCTGACCGCCAGCGCTTAAAACCTGGCTAATCTGATTGGATTAACACCAACCTGCCTGGGTACACATGAACACACACACACACACACACACACACACACGCACACACACACACTTGTATTGCTACATGCCAATCAGACGGCGCTGTCTCTGCAGCTTCCTCTGGAAGTTCATCTGGATTCTGGGTTGTGCTGGCTGGTTGATGGCACCATGCTGGGATACCACATGCACACGCATCCGTTCTCATGCAACACACACACACACACACACACAGACTAACACACAGAGCCAATCTTTGGAAAGCAGTGATTTGTGCTGTGAATCTGAAACAGACCTATTGAAAGAAGAGTAAAGCCCAGTGCTTGACAACCGTGCTAATTGACTAGCCCCCTCCCCACCAATGAAACTAAACGTTTTCACCCCTCCATCTTTTATCTTTTCAATCACTCCCTGACAGCTCTCCTCTTGTCCCAACACTCATCCAATCCCCTTCTTCATATTACTCTTCATCGCCTCCATCACCTCCCCCCCTTCATACTCATACATGTAATCATTCATTAGAACCAAGGCAGTTGTCCATTAGGCAAAGCAGCCATTTTGGAAATTGCAGCAAATCTTCCATGAAAAGACATTTCCTCTAATGCGGTAGTCACGCTCGGAGGGAGAGGGAGAGATGGCAAAAGGAGAGAAAGAAAGATGAGGGGGGGGGGTGGAGGGAGGAGAAAGGGAGGAGAAAGGACAGAGAGGAGAGATAGAGTGAGCACCCCCCCGGCCATGAAGCCACCAAGCGGAAAGCAAGCCTGCTGTTTGATTAGAGAGTGACACCATCATGGAGGGAAGGAGGGAAGAAGGGAGGGAAGAAAGGATGGAAGGAGGAGGAAGAGGGAGGGAGAGTGTTTTAGAGGCGAGCTGAGGGTGGGGATGAAGAGGAGGCGACGGAGAGAGAGAGAGGGAGAGAGGGCCGCGATACAGGCAGTAAAATTAGCGCCATCACTTTGCTTACTAAGACGCTCTATGACACACTGGGATTAAAAACAGACACACGCACAGTGATGAGATGTGCACACACACACACACACACACACACACACACACACACACACACAGACAGGACAGATGGTATCCTCCATCTGAAAGTGTGGCTCTAATTTGAGTAAAGTGATAGGAACCTCCTTAACCAATTAGAAGCCCCATATCTAAAAAGGCCAAGGCATTAGGTCGCTGTCTGCTTGCACACACTCATTAAAGTGTGTGTGCTCCTATATATACGTGTGCGTGTGTGTGTGTGATATAAGAGGTGGGAAATGACAAATTCACTCCCGGCAGTGGCTCTCTGCTGAGTGTGTGACTTCTTTTCTCCCACAATGCCGCTGTTCATCTCGATCTCATCTCATCACCGATCACAGACAGACCTGTCTCTCCCACCGCGAGCCATTCATCTCGACCGCCGCTCGCTCCCGGCTTAATACTCCCTCCTCTAAAGCTGACACATTTGTCACCAGACCAAACTAAGCCTAATCCATCGTAGCAATCCGGCAATTTATGATATACTGAGTTTGAAAAGAAAAAAACGAAAAACACCACATTTGATTTCGTTAAACGTTCGAAGGACGTTTTGATGCTCTCTTGAAGAAAATGCACGTAATGCTGAATCGATGAGTAACAACGCGTGGGGAAATGTTACAATATTAAAACAAAACAGTTCAATAGCAGCTTTGGACGTTCAGGAGTCTTAAATGTCAGACTGGCTGTCTCCGATAGGTGAGTCGAGTCTGAGTCGAATTGATTAGCTGATCTACAAATACTCATTTGCAAGTGTTTTGATTCTGCTTAATGTTCTGTGTCATTTCTTCTGGCATCTTTTGGACTATTAGTCAGATGAGACAAGCGTTTTTTTTTTTTTAAACCTGTCAACCAAAGTTCTGCAAACTTGTGATAGGCACTTTTAATTTTTTAAACTATTTTCTGACATTTTTTCTGGCACGATTGAACCGATTATGAAAATAGCTGTTCCTGGCAGCCTTAAACGTAAACGCACATTTGTTTTTTTATGATCAAACCAGAGCATAAAAACAACATGACAGTTAATGTCAATTATAACTCGCCTGATAAGTTTCATTTCCTCCATCTGTTTGTCCGTTTGTTTCCCCTTGCGCGTGTTTTTCTACGTTTGGGTGGCGTCTTTATGCGAGCTGATGGTGCTAAATTCACGTTTTTATTTTTGCTGCATCTGAAACGTTTGTGTAACATTTGCCTGACAGCTGGATGAGAAGACAGCTGCAGAGAGGTGCCGGATGTCGACACTGAATCTGCTGCTGCTGCTGCTGCGAGGTCAAAGATTTCTAGATTTCTTTCTTCTCTGCTTCTTGCAGCGAACGGCACAACTCCACACCAGGTATGTGGCGTGTCGCACCGCTGGCTGAGAGACCACAGACTGTTTATCTTCACCGCTACTGACAATACGCACAGCTGATCTGACAGCTTCGAGTACGACACCGTGCCAAGAAATCCCTCACCGCCTTTCTGTAAACACAGATGATCTTTTTTTTTTTTCACACTTTCTCTAGCCTCTGCACCACACTGCTACTGCCCTCAAGACAAATGTCCCTAATCGAGCATTACACCACAGCAACACGAGGGAGAGGAACAATGAGAAAAAAAAAAAAATCAGATGAGGACATGAGATTTTTGAGATTGTGCTTCCAGTTTCCTCTTTGCAGAGATTCACTTCCCTACCCCTGCGTGTAATATGGGGCAGCATCGTTTTTCTTCAGGGTGCTATTAAGGCTTATAGTCCCTTGTTCCTCCTGTCAGCAGTGATAGGATAGTCGATTATGTCGATCTGTGCTGCGCTCACACCCCTGCATGAATGCCCGGTCCTCTCTCCATCCACTCTGCTTTTTCCTGTCTCTTTCAGTTCCCGTGGCCTTCTTCAGGTACACACACATACACAAGAAACACACACCGACACAAGAAACACACACCGACACAAGAAACAGAGCTCACAAAAGTGATGAAAGGCTGTTTATCCTGCATCCACTGTGATATCTCAGCTCGCCATGCAACATGGCCGGACACGTTATCACCTCTGACCAGGGAAAAACCACGGGAGTCAGGACTGACGCCAGCAGCAAATACCAGCACTTGTGTGTGTGTGTTTGTGTGTGTGTGTGTGTGTGTGTATCCCAGCGGTAATAATCACCCGGATTAGAGCGGAGCCAAACCCCCGCAGGGTCCCCCCTCTCTCTCTAAACCCCCACCAATACCGGCCCAGCCCAGCCTGCAGCTCTGATCCCCCCCAGTTTGAGCAGCGATGGGAAGCAGAGCAGCCGGCCTGACATCTCCACCGCAACCGGACGCCAGACAGACAAAAAAACACATATTTCCGTCTTTAAATTCCCACGTATTTTCAACCCTCCCTCCCGTTTTCCACCCCCTTTGTCTTATCGATCACCCATAGACAAAATCAAATACTGAACCCAGGCGGTACAAAGACACATAACACATTCAACAAGCATAGCCTTTAACCACAAGGGTGCAGTGAAATGGAAGTTGATATAGCCATCAATATGTCTGGGGTGAGGCATGCAATATGTTGGCAACAACAATGGGGAGGCGCGGAGAAGAAATGGGTTATAACTTAATAAGAATGGGCATCGTGTCTGGATACCTCGCAGCCAATGTGAGGGATTATTACAGAGTGGAAATGTTGCCTGGATGTATTACACACACACACACACACACACACACACACACACACCGCTTCAAATAAATTCAGACCAATCTCAGCGTGTGATCCGGTGGGAGGGCACCCCCCAGATACTGGCACCTATCAACAATTGTCAAGGGGGGGGTTGTCACTGAACTCCTGTGACAGCGGCAGTGTTGAAACGTCAATCAGCATTCGATTATCAGAGCATGCAGGATGTTTCAAGGATGGCGCACACACACACACACACACATATACACACACACACACACACAATCCTCAGCCTCTGTTTTAAAACTTAACTCAGTGCGGAAAGGAGGAAGAGCTCTGATTTAAGATAACACAGTGACCAATTACATCCATTAACATCCTGCGGGTGCTTGAGTGCGTTTGTGGTATTCAATTATGGGCTCCTAACACCATTTAATTACCTTCTGTTCTGGTAGATCCTCTCCGGTATAAATAATCTGGTAAAAATAGCTGCATACTTGTGTAAAGTTTGGATTTTGTGTGTGTATAAATGCTTTAAAATGTACAATTAGATCAGGCCTGCCTCTGCGGGCAGATAAAGGTGTGATAAACCTGTCAAGAGCAGACAGAAAATGTTATATTACTTTGATTTAATGTGATTAAAATGATATAAATCTGAACTTGCAGCCCTTGTTGGCTCACACTGACCTTATTGTACCTTCAGGTAAATGTTCACCACTGTGGCAGATGATAAACACAATAAAAAGTCCTCTTGTAGTTACAATGGATTCATAGTTGTTGACCACATGTTACACAACCCTCACACAAACAGATCCACTAAAGCAAACAGCTTTACCTCAGATTTTTCTGCTTGTTCTCCTTCTTGTTGAGGACCCCCGGCACACAGTTGGTGAGCTCGGTCCAGTCGGCGTGCAAGCCGCAGCTCCAGCCGGTGGAGAACCGGGAGAAGAGCCAGGTCTCCTTGCGGTTCGGCCGGTAGCAGGTACACTTCTTCTGCCCCGGTCTACAGTCGCAGGGGACCTCCAGACGGACATTCTGGACCAGGTGCCTCCCGAAGGTAGTCCCCCCTGTCTTCTGGATGTGCAAAAACACGATCACGTCCTCTCCTTTGATTTGGAAATCGATCGTCCTCTCCAGATCCCTGACGGGGAAGTAGTATTTCTTAACGTAGTGGGGGTCCGGAGTCGGGAAGATGTCCCCCTCGTCCTCCTCCGTGAAATAACCGTGCGGGGAGCCGAAATTGATCACCCCGGGAGCCACGTACTGATAGAGAATCAGCATGAAACACACGGATCCGACGACGATCAACAAGAATTTGCTGCTCCTCTCGACCATGTTCCTTCCAAGTGCGGGTCCCGCAGTACGCTACCATTCCCCAGTCAAGCCGACAACAGGCAGCGGGGCGCTCGGCGTCTGCATTCTCGCTCTCTGCCCCTTCGGTCTCGGGGTTTTTTTTTTCGGGGGGCTTCAAGAGTGGCTCACTCGGTGAAGTTGGCTCATCGTCCACCGAGACTGTTCAACACCGTGAAAGACGCATTGTAACTCACTGAAAGCAGCGCACCCACCCCCCTGAAGCCGACCCTCCCCCGTTTACTTTACTTCGGTGTCCGGTTCTTCTCAACGGTTCTTCTCAACGGTCAGGCTCGCTGCATCACCATGGAGTTTTGTACCCAAGATGCAGCGCGACTTCTACCTTTTCAACCTCTCTCTCTCTCCCCGAGAACCAACCGAAAGGGAGAGTCGTTTAATTTATAGGTTAACGCGTAACGGCCGCGTCATCTGCCGCTGGCCAATAGCGAGTGACCTTAGATAGACGCGAGAGCGTCTCCTTACAAATGTTCAGCTAACGTTAAAGTCATTTAATAAAAATAAAAAAAATTCTCATTTATCTCATTTTTTCTGGAAAAAAACAAAACAACATTTTTTTTTTCAGATTTTTTTATGCAAACTTTAGCTTTGAAAATGATGATAGATAATGCAAAAAAGTTTTTTTTTTCTTAAAACGTGCTATGAAAATGTTATATGTGGATATTTTTAATTTCACTGCATTAAATTTCATAAATTTACACGTATTTCTACGTTATACGTTCATATATTCATTTGATTTATGGTGGCTAATGTTAGCAAATTTTAGCTTAGAAAATAATGATGGATAATGCAAAAAAATTTTTATTGTTTTTTCTTAAAAAGTGCTATATAAAACAATTTCACTGCATTAAATCTTTTGAGCAACTTCAGTCCTGATA
>NC_040034.1:6487344-6498142 GCF_000972845.2 Larimichthys crocea | reverse complement strand
TTTTTCTTAAAAGTGCCTATAAAATGTTTATATGTGGATATTTTTTATTTCCTGCATTAAATCTTTTGACCAACTTCATAAATTTACGTGTATTTCTTAAATTATTTGTAAACAATTCATTCTGAATTTAGTCCCGTCCCCCTCACTACGGAAGCCCCAAGCAGTCATACATTCATTTGATTTATGGTGGCTAATGTTGTTGTTTTTCTTAAAAAGTGCTATAAAAATGTTATATGTTTTTTTTTTTCATTCACTGCATTAAATCTTTTGACCAACTTCATAAATTTACGTGTATTTCTTAAATAATTTTAAACAATTCATTGAATTTAGTCCCAGTCCCCCCTCACTACGGAGCCCCAAGCAGTCATACATTCATTTGATTTATGGTGGCTAATGTTGTTGTTTTTTTTTTTTCTTAAAACGTGCTATAAAAATGTTATATGTGATTTTTTTTTCAATTTTACTGCATTAAATCTTTTGACCAACCTCATAAATTCTTAAATAATTTTAAACAACTAATTCTGAATTTAACCCCAGTCCCCCCTCACTACGGAAGCCCCAAGCAGTCATACATTCATTTGATTCATGGTGGCTAATGTTGTTGTTGTTTTTTTCTTAAAAAGTGCTACAAAAATGTTATATGTGGATATTTTTAATTTCACTGCATTAAATCTTTTGACCAACTTCATAAATTTACATGTATTTCTTAAATTATTTGAAACAATTCATTCTGAATTTAGTCTGAGTCTGAGTACTCTCTACGGAAGCCCCAAGCAGTCATACGTTCATATCTTATATGTCTTATATGTTGTTGTTTTTTGTTCAATTTCACTGCACTTCACTTCACTACGTGTATTTCTTAAATCATTTTAAACAATTAATTCTGAATTTAGTCCCCCTCACTACGGAAGCCCCACACATACATACACATTCATTTGAGTTCATTCAAACAGCCAGTGACACATGTTTTTCTGCTTCAAAACATTACCTTACAGTGGATAATGTTAGCAAACTTCAGCTTAGAAAATGATGATGGATAATGCAAAAAAAGAAAAAATTTACATGTATTTTTTAGTCCGAGTCCCCCTCCATACGGAAGCCCCAAGCAGTCATACATTCATTTGATTTATGGTGGCTAATGTTGTTGTTGTTGTTTTTTCTCTCAAAAAGTGCTATAAAAATGTTATGTGAATTTTTTTTTTCAATTTCACTGCATTAAATCTTTTGACCAACTTCATAAATTTACGTGTATTACGTGTAATTCTGAATTTAGTCCCAGTCCCCCCTTACTATGGAAGCCCCAAGCGGTTATACATTCATTTGAGTTAATTCAAACAGCCAGTGACACATATTTTTCTGCTTCAAAACATTAGCGTATAGTGGGTAATGTTAGCAAACTTTAGCTTAGAAAATGATGATGGATAATGCAAAAAAAGTTTTTTTTTTTTTAAAGTGCTATATAAAACTTTTTTTTCTAAATCAATGCATTGAAAACCTTTGATCAATTTCAGTCCTGATAATAAAGATTAAAAAGATTAAATTTACATGTATTTCTTAAATAATTTTATACAATTCATTCTGAATTCAGTTTGAGTATGGAAGCCCCAAGCAGTCATACATTCATTTGATGTCAAGTTCATTCAAACAGCCAGTGACACTTATTTTTCTGCTTCAAAACATTAGCTTAGCAAACTTTAGCTTAGAAAATGATGATGGATAATGCAAAGAAAATGTTGTTGTCATAGCCCAGTGTGGAAAGAATTCAATTGGAAATAAAAAATTAGATACTTCAAGACACCTTCCAGTACATCAGAATATGACAAAAATAATACCAGTTTGTGCTGGAGGAAATGTAAACAGATCGGGGACCACACTCACATATTTTGGGATTGCCTGATATTGACTCCATTTTGGCAAGGGATCCAAGCAGAACTTCAAAACATTCTGAAAATTAAATTACCGCTGAATCCATTACATTTTTGGGTTTGACTCCAGGGGAGGATATAGGGAAGAGAAAAGCCCAACTATTACAGATTCTCCTGCTTGTGGCGAGGAAAATGATAACCCTGTGTTGGCTCAGACCTCTACCTCCCACCCTTCAACAATGGCGAGAGGGACTAAAGAATGTTTATTTGATGGAAAAGATAACTACAAAACTTCATGTACAAATGGATATGTTTTTGGTTTTGTGGGCCCCTGTTATTTCCCACTTTGGATGGACAGACAGATAAATTGGTAACAGCTGGTCGTAAGAAGCTTTGTCTGTATTGTGTTTTTTTGTTGTTTTGTGGAGGTCTCCTGTGGAGGGTACTTTCTCCCCCCTATTCTGGTGTTAGTTTGGTGGGATGTCTATTTGTGTAGTATATCTTGATTTGGGTTTGTATGTTTGCTGAGACACTAATTGTTCCTTGGTTGTTGTGCTTTGTTTTGTTTTTAGTGTATTGTTTTGTGTTGTTTTTATATGCATAATTTAAATAAAAGAATGTTAAAAAAAATGTTGTCTTTTTTCTTAAAAAGTGCTATGAAAATGTTTTATGTGAATATTTTTTATTAAATCCTTTGACCAACTTCAGTCCTGATAATAACTATTACATTTACACAATTCATTCTGAATTTAGTCCGAGTCCCCCTCCCCGAGCCCCAAGCAGTCATACATTCATACATTTTATTTCTCGTGATATCATGTTCATTTCTTTTTTTCTCGAGATCTCAAGTTTTGTTATGTTGAAATAACAAATGTTGTTATCCCGAGATGATTTTCTCGAGATCTCAAGATAACACAACATTGTTTTCCTGAGACAATTAATTTCAAGATCTCGAAAACAAAAGGAACTAACAGATGTTTCCTGTAATTATTTAATATATTAGATTATAAGTTTTTTCTCGAGATCTCAAATCAACTATATCATTATCACATGAAAACAATGTTTTGTTATCTGGAACTATATCATTATCACATGAAAACAATGTTTTGTTATCTGGAGATAACAACATGTACTATTTCGACATAATGACATAAATAACTTGAGACTTGAGCTCGAGAAAACAAATGAAATGAACTTAGTCAGTACAGTCGCTTAGGGCTTCCATACTTCTGTACTTATGCTACTATAACACTTTTTTAGCACAAGTAAACATTTCATTTCTTTAATAGAGGACTTGTCATGAATGGCATGTCCATTCTTTATACTGTCAGTGGTCCACTCTTCATAATGTGCTTCATGCTGGACTTAACCATCAACCCTAAGTTTCCCAAGTCAAGCCCCTACTGCCAGCCTCCACTTTATAGGACTTAATCTCAGAAATATACTTTTTACATTATATTTATTTAACAGCTGTAGTATCTTTGACCAAATACATTGCTACAGGCAAGGCTATATTATGCTACTGCCCACGGCCCTTCACGGTCCTGAGGACCCTGAAGGCATTTACTTTGTGGTAATGAATTGTATTGAATATTTATAAATGTGTTTGGCAATATCAACCACTAAAGCACAACAAAAACTTAAATGTGGCTTTAAAGTAGCTCTTGCATTTTTATCCAAATCTCAAGGCCCTGCAGAGTGTGTCAACAAGAGAGAAATATTTTGCAATAAGGGCAAATTGACGCTCCACTGAAAATATGGATTTTTGTTTTGGCTTCTTTTTTTTTTTTACCTTATTTAAGAAATTACCCCAACGTCTCAACTGATAAAAATGAAAAATCTCTTCTAAGTTTCGAGTTTAGACTACAAAAATGCACTTTTTAAAAGATCCAAATACGTTTATCTTCCTGCTGTAAAGTATATTAATGTTGCATCTTGAATTTCAGTTTCAGAATTTCCAGTTTTAATGTTGCTGTCGTCCTGAATGAAGAATGGAAATAACAACATTATGTAACTTTTTTATGCTGCACTCACTTGTAATAGGGTGAATGGTGCCTCTGTCATTCCCTCCTGATATCCCGTAACGCTTTATGGCTCTCTAAGTCACACACCATTAACTCACTAGTTTTTGATCATTAGTAATGTAATCATAACAAATGCACGTGTACAGATGTCCACATTTACGACAGCAGTGTATAAGTGAATTGCACTCTGAAACCAGAGGTGCCAAATCACAAAATAAATAAATGAATTAATAAAGGCTTACTCATTTTTAGCTGAAATCAGTGACTGATTCCCTAACCTCTGTTTACAATGAATCAAAAATATGAAGCAAGGATTTGGAACCAGTATTTCTTTTGTTAGGAATGGCCAAATAATGCCTGGGTGCTCTAATAAGCCATCTGTAACTGCACTTACTTGTCAATGAAAGTGACTTTGCTGTTAATTATGCACGACTTTAAGCATTAATATAATTTGAACAGTTGAGTTACAGTATATAAAAATTCAGCCTCAGTACAGTTGTCATGGACAGGGAAATTAGCTACAGAGACCAAAACTGTGTTTTGTACCAGGCTGTAAACATGTTTATTTCTGCTGTGAATTTTTTAACATGGGGACTTATGGAGACTGACTCACTTATGGAGCCTACCTCAAGTGGCCGCTCGAGGAATTACAGTTTTAGCACTTTGCTTCATTTCCTTCCTTCATTGTAGGAATATAGAATATATTCTGTAAGGTGCTGCCTAGATGAAGGAAAGATGATTGAATGCTAAAGGAGAGGTTTTGTTGTCCGTATAAGTATTAGTTTTATTTTTTATTTAAAAAAATGTTTTGTCTCATCATTATTATCTATTGTCTTTACTTTTACTATCATATCCAATCTTGCTTGTGAACTGGCAACTGCTTCCCAAAACTGAAATCTCTGAAATGCCTGACAACCATCAGATCAACAGTTGCTGGTGGTTCACGTTGCTTCTCACGTTGCTGCCGCTGGTGGTCAGCACTGAGTCCTGCTGCTGCTCCTGCTGCTGCTCCTGCTGCTCCTGCTCCTGCTCCTTCTCCAGTAATGCCAGCCCCCATGTGAAGACTGCACAGCAGAAATAAACATTTTTTCAGCCTGACAAAAAAAAAGAAGCTAAATGTTTCATTGCTAACTTATCTGAGGGTGATTTTTATGTAACCAACGTTCATTTATATTAATGCTTAAGTTTGCATAATAACAGCAAAGCCACTTTGACATGACAGTAAGTGCATTACAGATGGCTTTTAAGCACCCAGTCATGATTGCTATGTTTAGCCATTCTCCTAACAAAAGAAACTGTTCCAAATGCCTTGTTCTATTGTTTGATTCATTGTAAACAGAGGTTAGGGGAATCAGTCACTGATTTCAGCTAAAACATGAGTAAGACCTTTATTAATTATTAATTTATTTTGTGATGAGGCACCCTCTGGTGATAGATTCAAATTCACTATCACTGCTGTCGTAATGTGGCCCATCTGTACACTGCAGATTTGTTATGATAACATTACTAAATGATCAAAAACTAGTGAGTTAATGGTGTGTGACTTAGAGAGCCATAAGAGCTTTACGGGATAATCAGGGAGGGAATGACAGAGGCCAACCATTCACCACTGTTACAGTGAGTGCGCATAAAAAGTTACATAAGGTTGTTTATTTCCATTCTCATTTCAGGACGACAGCAAACTTAAAACTGGAATTCTGAAAATGAATCCAAGATGCAAACATAATATACTTTACAGCAGGAAGATAACGATTTGTGATCTTTTAAAAAGTGCTTTTTGTAGTCTAAACTAAACTTAGAAGAGATTTTCATTTTTATCAGTTGAGACGTTTGGGGTAATTCTTCTTAATAATTAAAGTAAAAAAAAAGCCCAAAACAAAAATCCATATTTGTCAGTGAGCGTCAATTTGCCCTTATTGCAAAAATATTCTCTCTTTTTGACACCTCTGGCAGGCCTGAGATTTGGATAAAAATGCAAGAGCTACTTTAAAGCCACATTTAGTTTTGTTGTGCTTTTAGGTGTTGATATTGCCAAACACATTTATAATATTTCAATACAATTCATTACCACAAAGTAAATGCCGTTCAGGTTCCAGGACCGTGAAGGGCCGTGGGCCAGTAGCATAATTCAGAGCCTCCTTAGCAATGTATTTGTGTCAAAGATACTACATCTGTTAAATAAATATAATGATAAAAGTACATTTCTGAGATTTCCTATATAAGTGGAGGCTGGCAGTAGGGGCTTGACTTGGAAACTTAGGGTTGAGGTTAAGTCCAATGAAGCACATTAGAAGAGTGACCACTGACAGTATAAAAAGGGACATGCCATCCATACAGATCCTCTATTAAGAAATGAAATGTTTACCTTGGATTTGCTAAAAAAAAAAGTGAAAGTTTAAGTAAGCATAATACAGAAGTATGGAGTCCTAAGCGACTGGGACGCACCTAAGTTCATTGCAGGGTGTTTTTCGAGCAAGCGCAAGCCAAGGATGGTTATTGTAGGAGGGCGAAAGAGTACAGTGTATGTAGCAGTGGTCAAATACAGAACTGTTTATCGGGAGCGTGAAAATATGGATATTTTGATTTGAGGATGGTTGGCAAGAAAAACAGTAGAAGATCGATAGAGTAAAGATAGATTGACAGAAACAGGAGTTGTTAGTTCCGGGGGTGTTCGAGAGTCTGAAACGTGCTAGAAACAACGAGGAGGTGGTAGTCGGTAGATTCGGAAAAAGTATCATGTGAGTAACAACAGGGGTTGTATGTTCAAATTTCATAATTAACTTGAGAATGCAAAAATCTCGGAGAAAAAAAAAGAAAGAACAAGAATAGTCCCGAAAAACTAGAAGTAGTAATGAATGACGTGCGTTGGGGCGGAGGAGGGACTCAGACTAATCAGATGTAATTGTGTAAATTTAATAGTTATTATCGGACGGAAGTTTGGTGCAAAGGAGTTCTATTAAAAATATACATGATACATGTGTTAGATAGCACTTTTAAGAAAAAAAAGACAACAACATTTTTTGCTTCTTCTTAATATATCTATTGTATTTAATTATGCTATAACAAACAACACAAAAACAATACACATAAAACAAACAAAACACAACAGCAAGGAACAATTAGTGTCTGCAAACAACACCCAAGTCAAGATTGTACTACACAAATAACTCCCACCAAACGTAACAACCAAATAGGGGGGAGAAAAACCGCTCGACAGGAGACCTCACTAAACAAATAACAACAAAAAAACACAATACGACAAAGCCTTCTTACGACCAGCTGGGGTTACCATGTTATCTGTCTGTCCCATCCAAAGTAGGGAATAACAAGAGTTGGCCCCAAACCCAAAAAAAAACAATCCATTTTGTAGCAGGAAGTTTCTGTTTGCATCGTTATCTGTGTCCTATCAATAGCATTCGTTTAGTCCCCTCCTCGCCATGGTGAAGGGTGGAGGTATAGGGTTCTTGAAGCGCACACAAGGGTTATCATCTCCCTCGCCACAAGTTAGGATCTGGTAATAGTCTGGGCTTTTCTTTCTCTCCTATATCCTCCGCCTGGATCCAAACCCAATATTGTAATGATTCAGTCGTAATTTAATTTTATCATAATGTTTGAAGATTTCTGCTTGGCGATCCCTTTGCCAAAAGGGATGCAATATCAGTGCAATCCCACATAATGTGAGTGTGGGTCCGCGATCTGTTTACATTTCATCACAGCAAAAATTGTATTATTTTTGTCATACCTCTGACATGTACTGAGGTGTCTTGAAGTATCTCAATTTTAATCAATTCGATTCTCCACGCGTGGGCTATACAAACAACGATTTTTTTTTGCGATTATCCAGCAGTCGTTTCCTATGAAGCTAAAGTTGCTAAGCTGTTTGAAGCAGAAAACAAGTGTCACTGGCTGTTTGAATGACTTGAACTGTCAAATGGAATTATGGAATGTATGACGCTTGGGCTTCCGATACTCAAACGAAATTCAGAATGAATGGTAGTAAAGTATATTTAAGAAATACATGTTAATTTAAGTCGTTTTGTAATCTTTAGTTTCAGGACGTGAAATTGATCAATGGTTTTTCAATGCATTGAGATTTAGAAAAAAAAGTTTTTTGTCACTTTGTTGAAAACTGAAAGAACCGCAATGTGGTGTGCTTCCACCATATGAGGCTGCGACTAAATTTCATGTAAAAGTTACCCATATTATATCAGCTACTGGAGTGTCTTTGAAATGCAGGAAAATAATTGCAACGGCATGTTTATTTAAATTGCAAATGATTATACCGATTGGCTTTCGATAAGGGGATTCTGCTAGCTAAATTGCAACAAATTGTAGCACATAATATTCAATGAAATGTAAATTATTTGAATTGGTTCAAAAGATTGAATGCCGGGATGATGAAATTGAATTTTTACAATTACATTTTTAAGCACTTTTATTAAGAAAAAAAACAACAACATTGCCCCATAAATCAAAATGATGATTATGCTGCTTGGGCTGTGCCGTAGTGTGAGGGGGGATGGGACTAAATTCAGAAGGAAGGGTCAAATAAGGTAAAAAGACGTGGAATTGGAGTTGGTCAAAAGATTTATGCAGTTGTGAAAAAAAAAATACACAGATAACATTTTATAGCACTTTTTAAGAAAAAAACACAACAAAACATGAGCCACCATAAATCAAATGATGGATGCGGGCTTGGGGCTCCGTAGTGAGGGGGGACTGGGGACTTAATTCAGAATGAATGTTTACAAATTATGTAAGAAATAAGTGTAATTTATGAAGTTGGTCAAGCTTAATGCGGATTGAAAAAAAACCTAAATTTTTATAGCACTTTTTAAGAAAAAAACAACAACAAATAGCCACAATAAATTCAAATGAAAGTTATGACGTCGTGGGGCTATCCGTAGTGAGGGGGGACTGGGACTAAATCAGAATGATTGTTTTACAAATATTTTTAAAGTAATCGTGAATTACCGTAATTTGAAGTTGTCAAAATATTAATGCAGTAAAAATTGAAAAAAAAACATTAACATTTTAGCACCTTTTAATAAGAAAAAACAACACACTATGCCACCATAAATCAAACTGATGTATGACTCTTGGGGCTCCGTAGGTGAGGGGGACTGGAACTAATTCAGAATGAAGTTTGTTAAATTATTTAAAAAATAACGAAATTAAGAGTTGGTCAAAAATTTATGCAGTGAAATTAAAAATATCCACATATAATAGTTTTACATTTTAGACACGTTTTAAGAAAAAAAAATTTTTTGCAATTATCTTTCTCATTCCTTTTCAAAGTAAAGTTTGCATCTAAGAAATATCGAAAAATAATTGTTGTTTTTTTCCAGACAAACTGAGATAAAGCAAAAAAATTTTTTTATTAAATTACTTTAACGTTTAGCTGAACATTGTGCGGAGACGGTCTCGCGTCTACTAGGTCACTCGCTATTGGCCAGCGGCAGATGCCGCGGCCCGTTACGCGTTAACCTATATAAAACGACCTCTCCCTTTTCGTTGTGTCTGCGGGAGAGAGAGAGCGGTGAAAAGGTAGAGTCGCGCTGCATTTGGGTACAAAACCCATGGTGATGCAGCGAGCCTGACCGTTGAGAAGAACCGTGGAGACACCGGACACCGAGGTACGTAACGGGGAGGGTCGGCTTCAGGGGGGTGGGTGCGCTGCTTCAGTGAAGTTACAATCTGTCTTCACGGTGTGGAACAGTCTCGGTGGACGATGAGCCAACTCACGAGTGAGCCACTCTTGAAGCCCCCCGAAAAAAACAAACCCCGGACCGAGGTCAGAGAGCGAGAATGCAGACGCCGGCGCCCGCTGTCCTGTTTCGGCTGACTGGGGATGGTAGCGTAACTGCGGGACCCGCACTGGGAAGGAACATGGTCGAGGACAGCAAATTCTTGTTGATCGTCGTCGGATCCGTGTGTTTCATGCTGATTCTTCTATCTGTACGTGGCTCCCGGGGTGATCAATTTCGCTCGCTCGCCCGCACGGTTATTCACGGAGGAGGACGAGGGGGACATCTCCGGACCTCTGGACCCCCACTACGTTAAGAATACTACTTCCCCTGTCAGGGATTCTGGAGAGGACGATGCGATTTTTCCAAATCAATAGGAGAGACGTGATCGTGTTTTTGCACATCCAGAAGACAGGGGGGACTACCTTCGCAGGCACTTGGTTCAATGTCGTCTGGAGGTCCCCTGGCGACTGTAGACCGGGCAGAAGAAGTGTACCTGCTACCGGCCGAACGCAAGGAGGACCTGGCTCTCTCCCGGTTCCCACCGGCTGGACTGCGGCTTGCACGCGACTGACCGAGCTCACCAACTGTGTGCCGGGGTCTCACAAAGGAGAACAGCAGAAAAATCTGAGGGTAAAGCGTTTGCTTTAGTGGATCTGTGTGTGGTGAGGTTGGGTTGTGTAAACATGTGGTCAACAACTTAGAATCCATTGTAACTACAAGAGGACTTTTTATGTTTATATCGCCTACAGTGGTGAACATTTACCCTGAAGGGGAACATACTAGGTCAGTGTGGAGCCAACAGGGCTGGCAAGTTCAGGATTTTATATCATTCGTTTAATTAATTAATCAAAGTCACTATAACATTTTTCTGTCTGCTCTTGACAGTGTTCTATCACACCCTCTATCTGCCCGCAGAGGGCAGGCCTAGATCTTAATTAATTTGTTCTTTTAACAGCTATTTATACACACAAAAATTAAAACTTACACAATACTCAGCATTTTTACCAGATTAATTATACGGAGAAGGATCTACCAGAACAGACCAAGGTAATTAAGTAAATGGTGGTTAGTAGCCTAACTTGAATACCACAACCCGCACTCAAGCCCCGCCAGGAATGTTAATGGATCTGTAACTGTTGGTTACTGTGTTTATCTTAAC
>NC_040034.1:6450519-6487334 GCF_000972845.2 Larimichthys crocea | reverse complement strand
TTCTTTTTTTTTGTTGAAAATTTTTTTTTTAGTAAAACATGTCGACAGTAATCACCCCCTGGGAATCACATAAATATGCCTGACAAGTTGATTCGCCTGCATTAGGAGAGGAGGAAAGAGGTTTATGGAGACTGACTCACTTCTGCAGCCTACCTCAAGTGGCCGCTCGAGGAATTACAGTTGTAGCACTTTGCTTCATTTCCTTCCTTCATTCTAGGAATATAGAATATATTCTGTAAGGTGCTGCCTAGATGAAGGAAAGATGATTGAATGCTAAAGGAGAGGTTTTATTGTCCGTATAAGTATTAGTTTTATTTTTTATTTTGTCTCATCATTATTATCTATTGTCTTTACTTTTACTATCATATCTAATCTTACTTGTGAACTGGCAACTGCTTCCCAAAACTGAAATCTCTGAAATGCCTGACAACCATCAGATCAACAGTTGCTGGTGGTTCACGTTGCTTCTCACGTTGCTGCCGCTGGTGGTCAGCACTGAGTCCTGCTGCTGCTCCTGCTGCTGCTCCTGCTGCTCCTGCTCCTGCTCCTTCTCCAGTAATGCAGGCGATCAACTTGTCAGGCATATTTATGTGATTCCCAGGGGTGATTACTGTCGAACATGTTTTGACTAATCACATCTAGGAGAGGAAGAGAGAGGAAGAGAGAGAGAGAGACGTGTTTCAACTGCTGGATGTTGTTCAGATAACACTGCCTCCCTCCTAAAAGCTGACGGTGTGCTTTTCTTCTCTTTTTCCACCAGTGCCCCTGAGGTTCAGCTGCAATTTCTGAGGCATTTGTTATTGCAGATGTTTATTGTGGTAATAGGGCAGAGCGAATAGTCTGGCTGTGTGTAATCTTGGTAAGCTACCAGACCTGATTCCCACATGTTCCTTAAATGAAGCTCAATCAGTGAGATCAGCCCAATCAGCAGGCGCCGCCGAGGGTGTGAAACCAGCAGTTGGTTGTGGCTGATGGCAAATGAGGTTGGTAAGGGACGAGGGTATATTTTCACTTTGAGTGGTTTGGGTTGATGATGTGATGATGTGTGCTTAGTCAGGCTGTAATTGCCTGTGTGCTTATCCACAGTTTCAGCTCCCATGATTTCCCAGCTGGATGTGGATCTCTAAAGGCCTGCACTCATCATTTATCACAGGTGGTTTTCAGGAACAGGTGACGATTTATTATCAGGTACAAACTTTAAAACAGTTTAAAAGCTACAAGCGATTAATGAGAGTAATCTTTGGGTTGTCGGATCAACGGATCATTTATCGACACGCTTTAATGGATAACCAACTTTTACACCTGAATGATTACATTTAAGGATAAACACTGATCTATAACTCAATAATAAAATCTAGTAAAGACATTAGTTACAACTTATAAATCTTTTGAAATGGTTGACTTACGAGAAAGTGGTACCAAAATCCATAAACAGCTCGTCCTTTTGGTTTTAGTTTAAACATATAAAAGGGAACTTTTTTTAAAAATGGTGTTTTTTAAAAAGTTTTTAAGAAGTCACTATTAAGTTATAATGTCAAACAGGCGTCAGCTTCCACAAAAAAAAAGGAACACGTAGTGTTTATTACACATTTAAATCCCCTTTTTGTTGGACGTGACAAAGATCCGACCGAGACTGGAAACTTTTCAAAGTTTTATCAAGTCACATAATCATACACAGTGCAACATATAGTGAAATTCTTAGGCACCTATGGTAAATGGTCTGTACTTTATTATCTAGTCTTCCACTCAAGGCGCTCTTACACAACATTTACATTTAGTGATTTAGCTGACGCTTTTATCCAAGGCAACTCACAAAAAAAGGGAAACAATCAAGGTACACTACATATCTCATTCGCCCATGCTCATCAGTTTTTGGGTGCTAAGCGTTCACACACCGATGGTGCAGCATCAGGAGTAATTTGGGGTTCGGTATCTTGCTCAAGTACATTTCGACGTGCAGACTGGAAGGACGGAAGAGCCGGGGATCGAACCACCAGTCATCTGACGACCCACTCCCCCTCCTGAGCCGCCCGATTGAGTCTAATAGGCAAATAGATAGAATAAAGACGAATCCAGCGATTAAATATTAAAGAATCTAGTTTGATCTGAATTAAAATATAACAGAAATATATAAAGTAGAGTCAGAATGAACGATGGAAAAATGAATAATGTAGTCAGTGATGATTTTTAGTGTTGACTGTGAGTTTAAAAAACAATGAACAAACCTCTAACAAACTTCTCCGTTATAATGAATAAAACATTATTGTGCTTTCACCTCCGTGTTAGGTGTGAATGCTGCTTACACTCTTCCGACGTACTGCTTTTCTGAGTTGTGTGTTATTGTAAAAAGCACTGAATAAATATTTAAGTTTGGGTCTGTTCATCAGTTTTAAGAGGCAAACTTGGACTTTTTGTACAATTTATCAGTTTATCAAAAACATAAAATAATTGATGAATAATTTAAATTCCCTTTCCTCACTGGCTGAAACACTTTTTTCTTTTCTTTTTAAAGATTATGTTTTTGGCTTTTTGCCTTTAGTGGACAGTTCACAGCCAAGACTTGATTCCAAAGTGATTCAACTGGTTTGTACTGGGAATATGCACCACTTAAAATTCAATATCAACCTTCTGTTCAAAGCTTTTCATTATTTCAGTTTTAGGCTTTCGTGTTGTTTAATCCTAAATTAATTAGTTTCATGAATTGAACACAGAAAATCTGGGTCCAGGTAACATCAGGGGTTAATAGAGGCCTAGCAGCTAGTTTTTACTTCAAGGCCCCAAAGGATATGAATCCAGTCGTGCTTCCATGTATATACAGGAAATATGGAGAGAGTGTTATCTGTAAAATGTCTGGAAGTAGTGACTAATGCCACTTAAACAATTTCCCAGAGCACAGAGTGACGTCTTCCGATTATTAGTTTTGTTCAGCCAAAGATGGTTTTAGTAGCTCTCATGTAAGATGGAGAAAACCAGCAAATCTTGCACTCGAGATGCTGTGAGCAAAGAATTGATCATTTTCTCGCTTGATGACTGCAAATAATTATTCAAGAATTAAACTTATGCAAGATCCAAATGCTTTTATCTCCCTGCTATAAAGCATTTTAATGCTGCATCTTGAACTTCAGGGTGTTACCGAGAAGTTTTCAGGTAACTCAAACGTTTAAAACCTGCAGGTCTGCGATACTTTTGATTTCCAGTTCAAGATATTTGATGTCTCGCACAAAAACATGCAACCATGTAGGAAAGGTAACATCTAAAAAGCGATATCTTTAAAAGTGGTTTTGCAGGCTGTATTCACCATTCATTATTTTTTCTGTGTGTTTACATAAAAAGCAAACAGACTCTCATATAAGACGGAGAAAAGCAGCTAATCTAACACTCGAGAAGCTGGTAGCAAAGAATTGATCATTTCTTGCTTGATTACTGCAAATGATTATTCAGGAATCAACTTGTTAACACTGCATTCTTATGTTCTTTTCCCCTGTCCTCCCACCCACACCCACCACATCTCCTCGGGGCTTTACCACAGAGCCTTGTGGCCACCACATGTGAATCACCAAATCCTGAATTTATTTGCATTTGTCGAATAATAATCAAATGAAAAAAACTCCAGCATGGCTCAGTCTGGGTTTGGACTATTTGCCCCTTCATGGAAGACATTATTTTTTTCCCACCTCCGTCCCTTCCTTTCCTGAGATTATCCCAGCATGACTGGAGCTGAGCGGGTGAAGGCGACCAGCATGCATGAGCCGGTTTCTCAGTCTTGAATAATTCAGCCCGCTTATTTACATGTTCTTTACTTACACTGAAGCAGCATCCGCCTGTCACACTGCCGTTAAACATGCTCATGATTATGTCTTCTGCCTCGCCCCTGGCATTACGCAGCATTACCCAGTTGTATTAAATACTGGGAGATTTCTTTGTGTGTGTGTGTCTTGCTGTGTTTGTAAGACAGAGAGAAAGCGACTAAGAATATTAATAATGTGTGTTTGCGAGTGTTAACTTGGGTGTGTTTATGGTGATACGTTGGAGTGTGTGTGTGTGTTTTGCTCTCACCATGCGCAGTGTCATTATGAGCGGCGTTACTTAAAGAAGATGGATGTCACAGAGTGTGTTGCCCTCTGGCTCGGGTATAGAGATATGACAGTCTGTTTATCATCAGAACCAGTTTATTGTTGCTTTTGCATAATGATCCTGTTTAGATGGATATTTTCATACTGTTTCCAGAGGCTTTGAGTGGTGTATTATGTCCCGCCTCAGTGTCTCACATACACACATTGTGTCTCTTTATTTCTTTTAGGCGAGTAATATATTTGAGGCGCGTTTTATTAATGAGGTTTGTCTTGTGACAGCGAAAAAAAGAGCAACATATGTTTATAGAAGAAGAAACAAACACCAAAGTGCACAGGCACGCACAATCTATATTAACATATGTGCCCATGAAATGCCCTCAATTAAAATCCAAACAGGTGGTCAGCGGGTTAGGGCTGGTTCTCATGTTGACACTAACAGGTTTCATTCATGGTGCGTACATCTTTGTCTTGATTTGTAGGAATCTGCTCTCAAGCCCTAATGTCCGCCCTGCGCACACACAAACACACACATCATGCTCAGACATGCCTCGTCTGTTTGTGCTTTATTTTTCATTCAGCCAGCGGCCGGGACCAAATTCCACTGAGGGGGGAAAAAACACAACAACAAAGGCAATAGGGTATTAAAAACAAACGCACACAAAAAACAAATTTTCCTAACTCTGTGGTGAACTTTCATTTTTTTGTCCTTTTTTTTGTGTGTGTGTGTGTGTGAATGCAGCAGCAGATTTGTTTGTACTTTATAAATAAACAGACAAAAATTAAGTCAAAAAGAATTACTGACGTGTTTGCATTGCCCCTGATATGAATTATTCCCTGAACCTTAGGAGTGTTTCAGACACAAATATTTTCTTTGGATGTGCCTAAGGGGAAGCGAACACTAGAAAGAAAACAAAACCGGGCGCCATCTATTTCCTACATTCCTGAGTCTGTTAGTGTTTGAGAGTGAGAGAGTACACCGAGGAAGTTTGAGAAAGAGTGTGTGTTTATACATGACGTTTGTGTACACCCTCGTGTGTGTACGTACGTCATACGAATGTAAACGTGTGCATGCAGGTGCGTATATCAGCCTGCTGTCCGTGCGTACAAGTGAGTTTGCATTTGTGTGAATAATTATGTGCTACGCAAGCCGTGTCTCCTTGGAATTATGTTTGTATGTACTAATTTGTTTGCTAAATAAGTTCAGAAGGAAACATACTGCTGCCACGATCGTATTCAAAGGCAACATTTTTTTTTATATATCACAGGCAGTTTCTGTACACAGAGTAAGATTTTGACTCTGGATGGGCTTCAAGTCCACACATGTAGGTTTAGACAAGAATAACTTTGGTTCTGGTTGAATGTTAATAAAGTAAACACGTCTTGTATCTCGCTTAAATCCACTTTTGAGTATTTTAACATTTAACCTGCACCATGATCTCTCTCCAACCTTTATCGAGTACTTTGAGTGTCTAAACGTGACGCTTATTATTGAGTGTGTCTGAAAGAGCACACTATACTATTCACCACACTTATTATTGAGTGTGCCTGAAAGAGCACACTATATACTATTCAACTCGCTTATTATTGTTCTTACACCGTTTTTTTGGCACGCTACTCGCACATCAACAAAAAAGGTATCAAAACGACCGGCTCGGCCAGGAATCGACTGCTATGACCTTTCTAAGCATTTCGCCAAACGGTTTGCCTAAAAATTGCCAAAAACCACGGCAAAAAAATGAATGGGTGTGTATTGGTAGAATGTTCGCTCAAAACATTTATTTGTAAACTGCTCTCGAGGCCACAAATTTCGCTCTACAGAAATATTTTATACATAGAAACATAGGAAAATTTGTGGTGGTCGCAGTGATAATACTGCTGAAGCTGTCACACTTATGGTTTTGGCGTGGGACACAAAGATGCAACAGCAACACCCATCCACAGCCTCATAGACTGCCATGTTAAAAAGGCGAGAAAATTTTCCGGAGGAAAGCAGAAGTAACGTTTCTTTGAATCACTATAAAGGTCACATTTCTTCATTTTACTGACACAAAATACCTGTGTAGACGCTCAGGAAGAGCTCAAGATGCTAAAAGTGAAGCCGGTTCAATGATTAGAAATACGGTTTGGCCAGAAAGACAAGTCTTTCAAAATAAGAGTCCCTTCAAAATAAGAGCCCATTAAAAAGGCAATGGTGACACAGTTTGTTGTACTGTATTAATACTGAATTTGCTGAGCAGTGTCAATAATAATGTATGGGGGCGGCGGGACCAGAGTCAGGCACACTCAAAATTTCTTTAGAAAGACATTTCTAGTTATTATTATTGTTTACACTTTATACTTTTCTATGTAACAATAGCCTTTAGCTATGACGGGGAATATATGTAGTGGGTGGATTTGAATTACCCCTAAGCTTCATGGCTCTACCAGCAAAATAACAGAGTACTAGTAGATGCCTTTGTTTGTCAACAACAATTCATTGTCATTGTTCTGATAGCCCATTCAGAAGCCCCACTAGTCTGAGAAATTGGACAAAAAGCCTGTTTTTTACGGCCACTTGTTATCTTAACAACCATTGCTCTGAAGGAACATCGCTTTGAAAATACCAACCCAGTGTTACACCAAAGCATGGAACGGGCAGTCCTTGAACCTCCTCACAGCATTGTTGGGTCATCTTCCTGTTGCTAACCTTGGTCTAAACTTGGTGTTGGTTCGTTAATTTAAGTGAACAAAGACTTAGACGACAAAAACTGAACCCTCTCCATCAGGGTCAGCAACAACAACAACAACAACAACAACAAAAGAAGTCCTTGTGATCAGAAGAGTTATAAAAAATTAGGTTTATACTGTGTTTCAGATGTTTTAAATCATACAATGTGTACGTGAGTTCCTGTTTCTCACATGTTCTGTTTTCACTTCTCTAATATGACTTTGTTGCTAAGGCTGGAAGGGTAAGGTAAAGTTCAGGTTAATGTATAAATAGAAGAAGTCCAGAACAGAACGAGGATCAGGGACAGGTCAGTGAGGTGACATTTAGATTGGGGAAATGTTGACTACTGATTAAGGAAACTAAGAAGACATTATGATGCTATCTGTATCTATGGGGAGGTGTCTGAGACAGCCCATTAGAGAGTGTATCCAACTGTTAGAGCTCCACGGGGAGCCTTTTTCTCTGTAACCCCTTTTGTGTGTTGCACTGTTGAACGCTCCTTCTTGTACAAGAATAAATTCAACTTAACTTTGATACTTTGAATGCAGTCCTCCTTATTGAAGGGTCATTCTTATAACAAGAAGCATGCCCATTTTTTTTCTTCTGACCAGCTTGTATTAGATCAAAATATTAAGATGAGTTTGAACTTGGGCAACCAGTCCAATGACAAATGACAACCCTGGAACATTCATTAAAAACGTTTCCTAACGATGTTGATATCAAATGTCAGACAGGTGGCATTATGTGTTCCTACAAAACACATTTGCATTTCTCAGAAACTTTTTATAATACAGGTAGACATAGACCTTTCCCCTTCGTCAGATTGCAGAACAGCGTATGAAACACAGTTCCCGTAAACCTCTCTGACTGTCCGGGAAGTTTTCTAACTTTCTAAGGTGTGCAGAGGGGAGAAAATAGGCAGGCTTTGACCTCGGGTGCTAACACTATGAATGTCTTTAAGGAGAGACTATCTTATCCTATTCATAAGATTCATCCACCTTCTGGCCGTTCCAAACACTTTTGCCCTTAGGCTTGGTCGCACGACACTACTTCCTTTCAAGCATACTCCTGTTTTAACCTTTCACACGTCGACCGTCTAACTCTGCTTCAACATTCCTCTGTGAATATGTCTGCACACACATTTTTGAGCGCTCATGCATGTGAGTGTGTGTGTGTGTGTACTGTACTTGTCTCTGCAGGGTTGTTATTTTCTAGTGACAAGTTGACCCTTGAACTATGCTGCTGGAGGACATATGTTTTCAATGGGTGCGTCAGGTTCAACACTTAATTCTCTCTCACAGACATGAGGGATTAAAGTCCATAGGCGCGTGCCTCTGGGGGATTGGATTATCTCATGTTTCAAGGCAGTTGTTAATGATTACGGCTTTATTTAAAATGCTGCACATAACCACTGTTTACTGACCACTGAATGTGTATTGATTTGTAGAGGTTACCGAGGCTCACAAAGAAGACTGAATTGAGATATTTTGTGAATTAAAAATATGGTACTATGCAGGTAAAAGATTTTATTGTATAAGCAGATTTCATTTTGTGCAAATTGGTGTTTAATCTTGAAAATTAAATCAATCCTAACACCCTGTTTTGCCAGACAGAGGTCTAATTTGCATGGCGACAAACGCAGCAAAGATCATAGATTCCAACTTTTGGTGAAGGAAATGCCTTGTGATCAGTGGAGAATAATATTGCACCCAATATCAATTTTCTTTGTCAACATTTGCCTTGGGAAATTTAGCTGGTACAATGGCAGAGGACTCGAATAACCAAAGCTCTTTCTTTGAGTGGAGTGCAATCTGATCTAGCTGCTGCTCCAGTTCTTGGAAGACAACGGACGGCTAATGGAAGCGGCGTAACCTCACACTGTCTCACTTGCTTTTTTCCTTATTCCCCTCTTTCTTTCTTTCTTTCTTTCTTTCTTTCTTTCTTTCTTTCTTTCTCTTTTACCACTCTCCTCTCCTCTCCCCTCGTCCTCCCTTCCTTTCATTGTAAGCCACATGGCGTAAGGTTCTCACAGAGAGAAACCCACACTACCCTCTTGTCAAACTGCTTATCTAATTTGAAATAAATGGACAATAATTACTGAGCTGGTTGGTGGTTTTCACCTCGGAGTCCCTTGTCTCCTCCTCAGCTGTTTTATCTGAGCCTCCACCACCCTTCTGCCCTCCAACTCAACTTCCGCCTCATGTCGATTGCACGTTATTGGCATGACTGATTGGCAAATACAATATTGTTCCAAAGATAGCTGCAGAATCTGGCTTCAGTGTTGTCTCTCTGCTGAGAGCAGATTGCAGATTGTAACCAAAGCTCTGTTTCAGTCGTGCAGTGGGCCTGCCAAGGTATCTTCTCCGGACATGAAAACAAATGTCTGCCATATCAGTTTGGTTCCACTTGATTAGGGTCAGCTGTGATCGCTGCCAAGATGCTGTACCTTAATTTTGGGGGTGTTTCCAAAGCGGTCATGCCAGGTGAAACTCAGAGGAAATGGAAGAAAGAGTTACTCCCCCTAATCCATGTAGATAGAGTTGATCACAACTGTTATAGGAATGCATTGTTCATTCAATATTAAGCAACAATTAGCTTAGCTTAGCATAAAGCCCAGAAATAGAGAAATACCTAGCTTGGCTCTGTCTCTAGAGTACCTCTAAAGCTCACTGTTTAACAAGTTGTTAGTTTGTATGAAAATGCTACATGTTGTGGTGTTCATCCCCTAATGGCTGTTGCGTCATATTTAATGGACGGACATAAGACTTGTATTGATCTTTTCATAATGCCAAACTCTTCCTTTGAGTCTTGCATGTCCTGGCTTCCCATCAGCACATCAACATGATTTAAAAAAAAGAGTATGTTTTTTCAGTTGACTTATTAAAAAGTAATTTTGATAGTCGTGATTAAATGTTCTCGTCAATGTTCATCTTACTGATTATTAAGGAAATAAAAAACAAATGCAGTTTGGAAAGTAGTAAACGTACATTGATCAATCTAAAAAGTAAGTATGCATGATTTTTACGAAATGTTCCTTTAAGAACATGGGGTGAAGTCATCTAGTTCACACCGGAAATGCAACCGTAAAGTGATCGAAATAAATAAATATGATACATTTCTTCCTGTAACATTTAATTTGTTGCTTCTGTTTCTTTTCCTGCTTTTTGTCAGATGGACGGAGAAGATAAAACTGACATGCATGACGGATACAGCCTCACTCTCTACTTCCTAATGTGGAGAAAACACTAAATCTAGAGCCAGCGATTAGTTCGTCTATTCTGGGCTACTGTAGAAACATGGTGGACAAAGCCTAGGATAAAGCATGGAAACAGGGAGAAAGAGCTAGCCTGGCTTTGTATAAAGACAACAAAATCCACCTAACAACACCCATTAAACTCATGAATTAACAAGTCATATCTTTGTACAAAAACGGAAGTGTAAAAGCTACATGTTGTCGTCTTATAAAATGTCAAACTATTCCTTCAAGTCTTGGATGTTTTGGGTTTCCCATCAGCACACCAAACATTACTGAATTTGCAGTTGAATTGTCACAAGATAATTTCGGCGGTACGTTAATAAGATATAATGACTAAGACACTACTCGGCGATCAAATGTTCTCTGAATTTCCTGAAAAGAATGGCAAACAAACGCAGTTTGGAAGATCGTAAACATTCATCAATCTAACAACTCTTTTGAGAAAATGGTTAAAGATGAAAAATTAAGTATGCACGGTTTATAGTAAACAGCCGATATGTTCCTTTAAGACAATGACAGATGCATTAGTCAACCTTGTTTTTTTTTTATTAGCTGTGGTGACGTCGTCTGGATCAGGCAGGAAACGCAGCAGCAGGTAGATGCCGGAATAAACTGAAACAGCCTCCTGTAATGTAAATTTCATTTGTTGCCTCTGTTTCTTTTTTCTGCTTGCTGTCAGATGGACGGAGAAGATTAAACTGATGCCATGATGGATATTGAAAGATGGAAGCCAGAGCACTGAGCTCCTCCCCCTCTCCCTCTCCCACTGCTCCTCCTCCTCCTCCTCCCCCGCTGCCGCTGCCTCTTCTGCCTCCTAAGTATAAGCAGATTAAAGTTAATGATCTAAAGTGAATTAGATATTTAATCATCTTATCATCTTAGCATAGTCAGGTCATAACTCTGCGCTGATCTGAAATCCCGTCTGTTTGACAGCAGAAGCACAATACGTTAAATTCAGGGGTCGGTTTGTAGCCTCCAGTAGGTTCAACTAAATCAATTTGGAGACTGAGAAATTAAATTCGCCCCTATCCTTTATTTTTTTTCAGAACGCTGTGCTTTAGTAGGATGTGAAAACTGTGTGACTGAGGACAAACATCAGAATAAAACCAACCACGAAAAAGAAAAATAACCGGACAGATGCCTCCATTGATTCATCTAATTTCCTTCCTCCTTTTTAAACTCCTGTCTTCATCCTCCCCTTTGCTACAGTCTCCGTCACCCTCCATCTGAACTCTCACTGATTGAGGTGCGAGCACTTTGATTTTGCACACTTGGTTACCCCTGACACACACGCACACACACACACACACTTTTCCTCTCATTTTTTCCCTCGTTTACTCCCACTTCTCGCTGCTCCTCTGTCGATAAATCTGAATTCATTTCCGTCTACTTAGCTTCTACCTTTACTTACTTTACATGCTATCAGCTCAGAAAATCTAAACACTGTATTGCGGTTGTATTCATGTCTATCTGTGTGTGAGTTTCTGTGTCTGTGCTCTGTATCTCAAGAGTGTATTTTTGAAACAGCTCTGTGCAGGAGTTCTTGAAAACCGGGAGGCTGTCATGTTAACAAACCTCAGCTGTGACTCATATTACCAATTTACCATGGCCGTCTGTCTCAGGCTGCTCAAGGTTCACAGCCAAACAGATCTGATGATGGAGTTGAGGGGAAAGACACGAAGAGAGACAGACACGAAAGACTGAAACATGTAAGGAAACGCAGGAAAGAGAGTAGTGGTATCACTGCAAAGAGATAATAGCTAACACAGTTGGACCCTGTAAGCTTTCAAAGAGAAATGTTTCAACACCGTCTGAGGCCTCACACATCGCCTCATGACTACGGAAGATCACTGAGAACAAAAACATCAAAAGAGCTGCAGCTTGTCTGCCAGACGTCGAAACAGCATGTGTGTCTATGTGTGTGTGTGTGTGTGTGTGCACCTAAAGCAGAGCAGAGTTAGGCAGATTGTCAACCCAATTTTAAGCACACACACATATGCAAAAAAGAAACACCCCACATTCAAACAACTCTTGTGCAGAGGCGTATTTGCAGACATTTGCACACATTGGTGTACAGTGGAGGCAGCATCCCGCCGGTACGCCTGGTGAATTTGTCTAAATGTCACATTACTGAAGCAGCCACATGCGCCTTACCTCAACAGCCAGTCAGATAAAAGCCCACCAAAAAAGATGAGAAAAATTTGTTTTGGAGAAAAAGGGAGGATAGATAGAGGGGTTAAGTATTCACACACAGGGAAAAAAAGAAGAAATTCTGGTGCATGCGGTATCTGTCATTGGTGCATTTTTGTGGTTTTCACCTTATCTCTCTTCCCACACCATGAGATAAGTGTGTTTCAGAGGAAATTAATGATTTTTACCATGTCCATATTTCATTTTTTTTTTGTGTATTTAGAATAATGTGACGTGGGTATGTGGCCAAATATTGTGCTAATTTACCATTTGTACAACAGTTTCTGTGTGTGTGCAATCATATTATTAAAAAATAACATGTCGTAGTGTCAAGTAAAACAGCGTGTAGGTAGACTTTTTCATTATGAACGCAATAAGGAAATAATCAAAACAGTGGTTCCCCTGTAGATAAAGTAAATGAACCTCTTTATTGCCATGAGGTAGACTTCATTTCGACTAGATTAGGTTTCTGTTGACTCTTGTGCAGTATGAAATACACGGTCAAAGACCAGGCTGATTCATGTAACAGTTGTTTGTTTCTCAAACATCTTCTTAATCTTTTCTAATATTGAAAGTCTGTGTAAAGGCAATTCTGAGATTTCTTTCAAAATACATAAAATATGTTGGAAAATATTGCTGAAAAAATGTGAAAAGACTTTGGACAATAGTGTTAACCTCTGTGTCTGTGAAGCGAAGCCAATGCAGAAGTGCTGAAAACCGGAGGCTGGCTACAGAACAAGTCAGTCTCCATAAGTCCCCATGTTAAAATGTCCAACTTCACAGCAGAAACAAACATGTTTACAGCTTGGTACAAAATGCAGTTTTGGTCTCTATAGCTAATTTCTCCGTTCATGTGCTGAGTGTGAATTTTTGTTTTATTTTGAAAATCCACCGGATTCTCTATGCTTTTTCTGTGTCTAACTTCTGGCCAGCTTGAGCCGCGACGGGGCCGGTGGGATCCAAAACATTGACTGAAACAGTCATGTTTTCTGTCTGTGCCCTGTGGAGTTTAGGCGTTGAATGTGCTTCATCGATGATCCACGCCTTTGTCAATTTTTAGATTAGCTGAGAGGTGGAAAAAGCAGGATTCCAACACGGTGGCGCCCAGCACCAACAGATTTTTTAGCTTCAAAACGGCTTTTTAGAAACCTACGGGTGATGTAGGTGACCATTCTTTATACTGTCATTGGGTCAGTACCATTTATAACCCCGAAACATGCAATACTTCACTGGAGCTAATTTTAACATTCATGTTTTCAAGACACGCTGGACAAAAGTAGACAAAATAACAGGCTCGTTGGTGATTTTCTTGGTAATTTGATGACACATGATACAAAATAAGTCATAATTTTTATCCACAATGCTCCTCTGCAGCAAACCACAAGAATAATTTAGATTGCTCCAACACACCAGACCCAATCCAATCATCCTTTTCAGTTGTTTGGGAACTGACTCTCCCCCCTACACACCTGGCAGCCACCAGATGTTTTTCTTTTTTTCGTTTTGGTCCATGGTTTCAAATCAAACACCATCCTTTATCTTCTTCACACATGTGCAGTTTTTAGTTGCAGTAACTGCACCGGTGATAACCTGGGTCCATCAGTCCGCTGCTCGCACTTAAAATTACCACCGTGTCTGTCTCACATTTCTAAAATCAGATATAGAGCTCTCTTTTTTTTTATCACTTGTTTCTCTAAAGAAGTTGAGAAAGAAATCATCAGCATTTAAGAGCCACCATGCTTCATGCTGAAAAGGCGACACTCCCTCCTCACGTTGACGCTCATCCCTCCGTTAAGTTCAGTCACAGAGTTAATTAGCATTGATGGATGTCCCTCTGTCAATATGAAGCATGGTTGCAATCAAATGACAGTTAAACACTGACTGACCAGACAAAGAACAAGCAGATCTGACCAGTCACCGAACCAGACATATAAATTTTCCACTTTTTGAAGCAGTATTGGCATATTGTAAGTGTTTGAAGGATATCCTGCTGCTTTAAGAGATTTTCTCGCTGAGCATTCGGACTGATGCTGCAGTGAGAGGCTGGGAGGACAGAGGCTCTGCAGTGGGAGAGTTTTTCATTACCGTGGCACACGTGTTTGAGTTTTATGAAGCCCACTGTTCAGCTGTGGAAATTGACTCATTTAGTGGCTCAACTTCACAATTTCCAACAGCAAATTCGAACAAATTTCAGTCTCAGCTGGCATTTAGATTGAATTTAAATTTATAAATTGTTCAGTGTTTTCTTCTCTCGGCGTGATGTCTAGTTTTATCATCGTGTCTGTGATAAGTTTTGATAAGTGGTCAATTTATGACCTTGTTGTCACTGATGTGTCTCTATAAATTAATGTTTTTCCCTCTTTCTTTCTTTACTCCCCCACTCCTTCCTTCTCCGTCTCCCTCTGTCTGTGCTGTATGGATGAGTAGTTACATCATTAGTATGCCATTAGCTCTGATCATTGATTCCTCCTGCAGATCTCCCCCCCTCCTCCCCGTTCGCTGACACGGAATTCTGAGGAGATCCGTGAACTTTATCACCTTCAGCGTTCCGGTTTCCTCCTCAGAATTCCCACTGGATCAGCACTTTCCTCCCCTCCAGACCTTTTCTAATTATCCTGTTCCTGCCTTTCAATAAATAATTACAATAAAGGTCATCAATCAAAACCGAAACATTGATAACTGAAGAGAAAGTCCAATATCCCCTTGGCACAGCGGTACTGCTGTCATAAATACGATGACGGACTGTGTGCGTTGGTGTGTGTGCATCCTGGCGAGTGTGTGTTTGTAGCGGCAAATAATTTCCACATAAATCATGTGCTATGAGATAGATGAAAAGGACCAGGGAATGCAGTGCACAACATGCACTGCTGTGATTAAGCTTTGTCTATTCATGTGTGTGTGTGTGTGTGTGTGTGTGTGTGTGTGTGTGTGTGTGTGTGTTTGTGTGTGTGTAGTTTTCAAATGATAAAGGCGACAAAAGTAAACAAAATATGATCAAACACTACAGTTTGACCAGGAATTAAGCTTAGGCTAAGCCCACGCACATTGCACACTAAGCAGCCCTTTTGCATTTTGATTAGCACACACAAACACACATACACACCCACCCGGCAACACACACACACACACACACACACCTGCATATGTTAATGTGAGTCTGCAGTGAGAGCCGTGGGGTAGTCTCTTTGGTGCCAGTGATTGGTTGCTATCTGTGTTGCCTGGAGGAACGGCGAGGCAGCCAGGCCTCCCGCCAGGCTCAGCCCAGAGAAGAGCTCTGATAACGGGGTAAAAATGTAAGCGATCCGTGGCGTCAGCCTGGAGGAACCTCCGCCTCGGGCCTCTTGTGAACTGAAGCTGCAGCCTAAATGAGTTTCTGTGCCTGGCAGCTCAGTCGAACTCAACACTGTTACACGCTGTTGCTCTGCACACACACACACACGCACGCACGAATGCACAAAAACACACACTAATCTGCACTTGCTCTCACCCATGCTTGCACCTGGTCAACCACTTACAGAGGGAAATTAGAAAATCAGAGAGGAACATTGTCTGTTAAAAGAGTAAACAGCCTCGCTAGTTGTGTTTGAACGTGGGAGCCCAAATGCATTCATTATCCTGTTGCTTATGGAGGCATTGTGCTCTGCATGTCAACACTCCGCCACCCCCGTACACTCATCATAATGCAAAGCCAATCACACACTCACAGGCAAACACACACACACACACACAAACAAACACACACATGCACTTACAGCTTCAATGACTCCAAAATGAGGAAATGACTTCCACTGGACTTTTCTTTTGGCTCATTGCACATTGCTTTTCACACTCTCTATCCGTCTCCTTCGTTCCCATCTAATTGGCCCAAAATACGTCCCACGGTGCCACAAACAGCACTAAATTAGTTTTCATCAAAACACAATTCCACCTGAATTTGACCTGCAAATGTGCTGAACACACAGAGATAAAGCGGTCTGGCTTTATTTTTTTTTTACAGGTGTTGGAGCAGAGGGATGACGGCTAGAAAGACACAGATTTGCTGAAACTGAGATTTTTTGGGGATAGTGTTTGGTGGCAAAAAAAAAAACAGGTTTCTATTAGGGAAAGGTAATGGGTAGAGCCAGGCATGTCTGTCTACAGGAGAGCGAGAGGGTTTCTCAGGCGTCGTTGAAGAGACAGAGCGTGAAACAGTTTGCTAGGCATGTCTAAAGATAGAGAGAGGAGCTGAGAGGGACGGGAGGAGAAGGTTGGCGGTGGGTGGTTAACCAGCCGATAACGCTGCATTCTAAACAGGTGAAAAATGCGTCACAGATCTGATCCTCGTCCAGGCTGCTGATGACTTCTCATCATTAGCCGCTGATGTAGATGTTATTCATTGTAAGGCTCGATAGCTCACCTGGCAGCTTTTGCTGACATTCATAATGATGGGTTAATACTGTGGTGCTTTTTTTTATTTTTTTATTATTTGTGTCTGTCTGAGTCTGAAGTTATTTTTATTCTTGCATCATGCAGCACAGGCTTTATAAATCAGCACAATACTGATACCAGATAGCAGCATATACAGTATTTTCAAATAATGCTCAAAAAAAAAAAATAATAATGGTGATTCATATAAAAAATAAAATATGACTTTTAGACCTTCATGCCTGCAGCTAAAATCAAAAACGACTAATAAAGAACATGTAATTATAACCTACAAGAGAAAATCATTAAATCATCGCCGAGGTTCAGTGTTCCATTATTGACAGTGGAAACACCAGTCGACCAAACAAGTCTAACCTCAGGGCACAGACAGGATCTTCATGAAATCAAACCCATTCTGGGCGGCACAGAGTCAGAGGTCCTAGTCTGAATCCTGCAGCCGGCTGCAACCTTTCTGTGAAGAGTTTACGTGGGTACAAACCGGGTAAATGGTGGCTCTAAATTGCTCGCAGGCGTGAATATGAGCATGAGTGGCCTCTCACCTAATGCTAGCTGGGATTGGCACCAGCATCGGTGACCCTGATGAGGATAAACGGTTGTAGTAGACAGATTGATAGATGGATGTAAACTATTCACGGTCAGTGTTTTCTTCTGCAACAGCCATTTAATTTCTTTACATTCAGTTCTCTGTATATTAGCTTTTGCAGTGGCAGAGTCCGCCTTTCCCATTTCCTGGAGGACACACAGAAACAAACAACCATTTACACCCACATCCACACCTACGGGCAATTTAGAGTCACCAATTAACCTGCATGTCTTCGGGAGAAACCTGGAGTACCCACGCAGACATGGGGAGAACATGTGGACTCTTGCTCTGAGGTAACACTGCTAACTGCTGCACCACCATTTCTAAGTTTAATCTGTACCAATTTATCATTTTTTATAAGATGAGCACATGTTTTATATTTAAATATTTAAGTAACTATATCTGTCAGATAAATATAGTGCAGTAAAAAGTAAAGCAGATCAAAAGGCAGTACAAAAACATAAATCTATACTAATATACAGTAGCTGACAGTAGTCCACCACTAGTTAAGTGTCTGTTAAGAATTTCCGTATTGTTTTAATGTTTATTTGTCGTTAATAATACACATAGCTTTTACATACGATATATTTCAAAAGTTAAATACCTTATTAGCTGTTTCTGATTGGCTGATTGTGTCTAGTTTCTACCTGTGGAGCTGACCTACTCAAAATGATGATTGATGAAGATGAAGAATGTCTGAAACATTTCTCTTCGTCTGCCGCCCTGATTTACTGCTAAGCGACAAAGAGTGTCTTCTTCTGCTGAATGAAATGAGGGTGAATTAGGTCTTTGTCCAAGAATCCAAGAGTCTTTATCGTGAGCAAACACAGGTTTGTTTACATTTGCATGGACTTGTTGACGGATTGCATCTAGTTATCATATGTGGTCTTCTACTTTAATAACACATACAGTAAAATACACATATACTCATATTTTACGGCCAAACCTTTGTTTATGTGACATTTTAGGGGAATTTGCACAGAATAAAGTAGTATTTTTTATTAGAGGCTGTTAAATAGAGAAAAACAAAACATTTATTTTATGAAGGCATTCATATTATATTTTCGTGTCAATTATATGGCAAAAACAACAACAACCCTGGAATAAAACCTTAACCATAAAATCAACAATACTCATATTATTTTACTGTCAGAGCCTACCATTGTCATAATAACACAGGAACTGACCCAAAATGCAGGCTCAGACAAAGGTTGGCAAGAGAAGGGGATTTATTCGTGATGTGGGAAGAAAAAGGGTCCGATAATGAGGTGGAGGGAATGGCTGAGGTGAAGCGGTGGGTGGAATAGACGGTGGAGGCACGGAGTGTGGGCTGTCCAGAGATGGTTGGCGGAGAGCAGACAAGCAGGTATATAACAGGAGGTGATGATGGTGGTAGACCTGAACACAATAGGATCAGAGGTTAGAAACAGGATAGGAAACCAACGGGAAACACAAAGAACAATAGTTAAGGAGGTCTGAACGTAGACTACCACAGTAGCTGAACAAACGATCTGACAAGCAGTTGAGGTGATGAATTGATGGAAGGCAGGTGAGCTGAAGAATGGCAGGTGTGCTTCATCCGTGATTATCCAGGAGGGACCAGGGAAATGTGCCATGCCCACAACACACAAACACAGAGACTAACAAGGAGAGACTGACAAGTCAGCACAAGTAAACACAAGGATGGGGAAAACAAGGGGGAACACAGGGAATCAACCATATTTATCATGGTAACCACAGCTTTTTTAAAATTTGTTACAGTAAAACAGGGAATACATACAAAATCATTTATTTAACAGTAAAACATCATCATATTTAATGGCAAAATTATTATTTTATATGGCATTCATACAGGATTTTCAACATTATAACAGCAAAACAGCATTTATTTTGTACTTATATGGTAAAATATGGAATAAAACACCAAGATTAAACATAAAATAAACATTTTACCGTAATATTAGACATTACAGTGATACTTTTATGGTCTATTACAGCCATTAATTGTTGTCATGCTCTGTAAACCTTTAACATTGCTACATTGCTGACAGGGAAGCTGGAAACATTTTCTCTAATCCACATTATGATATCGATGTGACATATTGGGCAACAGTTTGATATCTTTTTCATTAGGTGCTGAAACATGATTGCCAGAAAATTAACTGACAACAATTCATCATTTTATTGATTCATCAAATAAAAATGTCAAACAAAGGGTCTCTCAAGGGTTCCTGTGAACAGGTTTTGTTCTCAAGTGTCACGTTACGAGTGATTTATCTGTGGCACTCACCAATTTTCTCCTCCTTAGGATTTTTCTTGTGTTAATGAAATTCAGGAGCGGCCCAGACCTGTTGCATGAGTCATGAACAGATCATCTTCACATGGGAAGAAAGAGAATCATAATGGCTTAACCCTGTGAGATCCCCACACTGGGTTTTGCAATTCACAGTGTCATCAAATTTCAACATCTCAGCACACGTAGAATCAGCACAGCCTCAGCTAATTATCACCCCATAAAGACCTCTATACATATTATATAAAACAGGTTATTGGCTGTACTTGAATTTGTATTTATTTTATTAAAAACAGCTCTGTCAAACATGCTCACGAATTAAATCTAAAAATCTAAAAATAGAAAGTTGCACACAGGCACAGGGAAAAAATAAAAAGCCCACCATCTGCGTGTTTTACAATTTGACTCAGATTTATAGTACAACATTACATCACCCTAATAAAAACACGGAGGGAAGTATTAACTATTTAACCCTTCACAGGCGTGAAGAGGCCAACCCATTTTCTAGCATGTACGGCAGCCTACAGTATCACGTAATCGCCGCTCGAAGGGCGCCCAAGAGGGCACTTTGCCGTGTTTTATCTACCACAGGTGCGTCCAAGCAGCATTTCTTTCGAAGATGAGGGGAGGCAGAGGTCGCCCCATAAGTCCACCAGTGATCATCATGATGGTTTGCAGATTTACCCAGAGGTTGATTTTTAAGATTTTTACGATTATGCTAATATCAGATCTCATGAGAGAGCGCCTCCCTCCTCTTGAACAGGTGGCAGCGAATTATGACAAGTTTGTTTAGTTACTGTGAATGGAACTTGGAACAAGAGGAGATTTGTAATAAAAATATGCTAAAATAGTTTTTAAACGTGATGATTTACTACTTTTCTTTGTTTCATAAGATTGTCAGTTGCATATCTATAATGTGAAGATGTTTCACAATTTCTTTTGACATTTCTTACAAATTAAAGTTCAAAAGTTTATTATTAACCTTTAAAAGCAAAAAGCTGACATTTATCTGACATCTGATTTTACAGTTTCCCCCTTTAAAGGTCCGGTGTGTAAAATTTAGGAGAACCAATAATTGGCAGAAACAGACTGAAGAGCCGTTGTGAAGTTCAGAGTCTGGTCACCACCATCTTCAATGGTTTCTCCTACATCACAGGCAGACCAGAGCCGGAACCGACACATCGCTGTTTTATTCAGTTTTGGTTTAGAGGTTACATTTTGACCGGCGACTCTTTTCTGAACTCAGTCACAGGGACATCCTACCTGTCTCTGATTGGTCAGTACCCGTTGCCTTCGGGGATTTAAGTTAGTTGGGTTTGGTCATGAGGACTGAGATTGGTCAAGGTGTATATTTTATTTTATTTGTATATACAGCCAAGTCTTTGTTTTACTTGAAATGTTAAAGCTTGTTCTTCCTCTTCTTATTATTAAAGTACTTAAGTCAAAAGTAAGTCAATTTTAGTTTGCTTTTAATTTATCTATTTTAAATGTACACAGTGCAGATGTTGATACAATGACAATGCTACTTAAATATATATTATAATTGCAATGTTTAACTAAATTATAACACGACTTAAACATGATGCTGCCGCAGTGATGAGCAGTATTGAGGTTGCAGCCTGTTTCCTTAACACCATTAAATCTACACACTGGACCTTTAATGAATGACCATCATCATCAGTGATTCAAACCTCTAGATCACATGGGAAGTGGAGCTTGTTATGCAATTATTTAATTATTAATTTAATAAACGACGATAATTTGTCAAACTGCTTTGATAATTAAAGCCATCTTTAGCTGATTCTAATATCTGTCTATAGAGCTGTTACATAATAAATGTATTCACACGTGACACCTTCATATCATAATAAATCAGGAGTGCGACTGAGGCTCCAGGTGTGTTTACCTCACAGCCAGCGCTGATACTTTCAGGACTTATTAGGAGCACTTAATTCCAGTCTGTGTTGACTTCCCCTTTTACTCTGCTTCCCCCGCACAGAGAGGAAGGAGAGGGTCGTAATGCTGCCATCAGACAATATTAATGGCTTGTGTGTGTGTGTGTGTGTGCATGTGTCTGTGCTTTGTGCGTGTTTATATGTGTACAGCAGTTAGTGTTTGCAGATGATTATACTCAACATCAACTAGGACTAGACGAGAGAGATAATTGCCGCAAACAAGATGGGAGGGGGAGGGCTCTCTCTCTCTCTCTCTTTCTCTCTTTCTCTCTCTCTCACACACACACACATTTTTGTCATATGATATTCTTGAGACTCGGCCATGTTCATCTGCATTACCATCTCTCACACACCTCTGCAACACTCCCCTTAATCCCTCTTCCCTGTCTTCCTCCCACCATCTTGATCTCTAGGGAATGACTAACACCTGTCACGCACTGTCCAAGTTGTATAAGATAATTAATCACACATTGCAGCAAATGTCACTACATCCACATGTGTGCACACACACACTTACACACACACACACATACATGCACACACACATACATGCACACACACACACAGCAGGTGTTCATATGCTCTGTGGAAATAACTGTGATGTAGAAAACATCCTTTAAATATGACTGAGTCATTCCCAGCCTGTAGACCGCACCGAGTGTGTAAATGCGCTTTATTGTAAACTCGTGAATTACTTTCCCATAATGCACTCTGTCAGCCTGACCTTGGCAAAGAGACTCTGTCCGCCACCCTATAAAGCAGGCTGTAATGCTGGACCTGTCACAAACGCAACACAACACACACACACACACAGACACACAAGAATGGGGAGTTTATTACATTAAAAGCAATAGAGCAGATGAAGTAAGGAAAGAGCAAGGACGTGTATTTGTAAAGAGTTTAGTCATAGAGGCTGATATAGAGACAGTTCACAGGAATAGTTAGTTAACCTACCTACAAGCCAGGAGCATGTTAGCAGTAATCACAAAAGCCTCTTTCTAGAGGAGTCCTCAACCCAAGGACCCCTTGTACAAGAGACAAACGGGGCAGGGACGCCCACATTTTGTGTCACATTTTAAGCCTGGCCTATAATAACTTTTATATTAACTTTTATGTTAACTATATGCTGGGTTTATTGGCCTATATGTGTTTATGATTTATTTAAAAAAAGTTGCATAATTATTCTTGGTTATTAAATACCAAGAGCTGTGTGTCTCTGCTGTGCGATTGCCTCTGCTGTTTGTAGTATCTGCACCCTCACATTCACCATTATTTTGGTGAAAGTTGTCAATTATTATAGCAAACATTGGTGGACCTCCTGCAGTACCTTTGCAGACCCCCCTAGGGGTCATGGACCCCTTGGTTGAAGACCCCTGTTCCAGAGGGTTTTCAAGTGTTTTTCTTCATTTTATATTCCCAAACATTATATTTCATTACATTTTATACATATACATTTTATGAAACTCTTTAACTGCACTCTGGCGAGCTAGCCACTAACCCGTTAGCCAGATGGGAACATATTAGCACTAGTCAAAAGCCGAGACAAAGTTCTACCTAGATAGTTGTGAAGTGTTTTTCTCCATATTGTATTCCCAATCCATATTATAGAAACTCAAATTTATCAAAATTTATCTCAAGATAAATAAATAAAGTTGGTAACTAATCTCTAATGCTCGACAGTCAGGAGCATGTTAGCTCTGCAAACTTCTTTCTAGAGAGTTGTGATGTGGAAGTGTTTTTCTCCCATCCCAAACATTGTATTTCAGATATTCAATGAGACTATAAATAAAGAATTTAGTTCTAGCCAGCCTGGGAAAATGCCAGCTATAGTTAAAAGCCAAACCAAACTTTTTTCGCTTTACTTATTTGCTCTCTTACCCACTTTATATTTAATTAAATTAGATTCAGTTTTATTTATATAGCACCATATCATAACAAAAGTTATCTCATGACACTTTTCATGCAGAGCAGGTTTAGACTGTACTTTTTATAATATTACTTACAGAGACCCAAAAATTCCACCATGAGCAAGCACTTGAACAACTTCCTTTTAGCAGGCAGAAACCTCGGGCAGACCCAAGCTCATTGGTAGACAGTCATCCACCACGACCGGTTGAGTTAAAGAGAGAGAGGGGCAGATAGAGAGAGAGGGGTGGGATAGACAGATAAAAAGAGAGAAATAGAGAGAGATAGAGAGACACAGATGCAGAGCAGAGAGAGCGAAGGGGACAGATGTGACTACATCTTCAACCAATACCGTGCCTGACTAGGCACAACCCTAAAAGAGAGAGAGAGAAAGACCAACGAGAGGCCAACAGAGTTGGGGAAAAACTTCCTTCCTCACCTACAAAGCTTTTCACGGTCATGCATTATCATATCTTAAAGATCTTAAGATCTTACTACTCCTCTAGAACACTGTGCTCTCAGGTTCCTTATAGTTCCTATAGTGTCCAAAAGTAGACTGGGAGTCAGAGCTTTCAGCTATCAAGCTTACCATATATCATGTTTCAGATGTTTATTAAAGCTCTCCTAGATAATGTATCAGTCACGTGGGTTTTTGTTATGACTACCAGTTTGATTGATTAAAGGCCTGAAATCATTTTTTGTACATCAGTTTATGCTGGATTGGTCTAAATTTGAGCCTTGGCCCCTCTTGCTGGAGAAGAGCTATGGCAAAATTTGAAACACTTTGTAGTTGAATTTGTGAACAGACCACGTCGTCGCAGCTGCTTAAATCATCCAGAACTGACCCGGAATCCAGTAAAGTAAATTGATTTATGCTGCAGGTGTATTTTGTCAGTTTTTACCCTCATCTATATCTTCTGGCTGCTATTAGAGACACACATACCTTTACACTATGTGATGGGATGTTTGGATGTGTTGGCTCTCTAAGAACATAGTCCAGGGGGGGAAATGGGACTTTTACTTGTGGAAACAACAAAGATCCAGAACATTTCAAAACACTATTTTCTTTGTACTGCTCCCTTAAACCGCCCCTGGCAGTTTGTTCTCAGGATTGTACATCATTTCATTCAATAAAAAGTTATTGAAGAGAGATAAAAGCTTTCTGAATGAGGGTACTAACTGTCAGTTCTGCCGACTGCACAATAATGTTTCTCCTGCTGGCCGTGTGTGCACTTGCAAACAAACAAAAACAATTAAGAATTCATAATCTAAATAGTGATAATTTACCTTATTTGCAGTTGGTAGTCTGTTATATATTTGTGGTCTTTGGGAAAAATGCCTTTTGTGGCAAAAAGAGTGTTGGTGCCGCCATATCCAGCCTCTCTTAACGCTTCATTCCCCCAAAGGTCAGCTCTATCTAGATGGCTTTCAATTGGTCATTAGTGTGTGTCAGAATTAACAGAAGTTGACCTTTATGTGAAAAGTTTGAGCAGATTTCCTTCACCCAAACCAGTGAATTCACTGATTGTGGCAATTGCAGTGAAAATTAAACCAGTGAATTCACTGATTGTGGCAATTGCAGTGAAAATTTGGGCATTTTTAAAGGTGACATATTATATATATTTATTAACGTTGTTCATGTTAATAAGTACATGCATTTTAACGCTGTAATAACGACAATTATAGTAGACAAACATAGACAAAACTCAGACAAAATGATGATTTACTATTAAGTGGCTAGTTATTTTGCTTATTGAGCTTGTATGTTGCTGGTGTAACATTTATAAAGCTTTCAATAGCCGTTACATAAACGTACTACATGCATGCTCGAATGAAGTCGAATCATTATCACTTCTGGAGCACAGCCACCACAGGCGGCAAGGCCAACATGATGTTAGCCAACGTGCAAGAAGATATAAAAACACTTTACATAAAGTTAATAATTAACCATTGAGTAATGGTAAAATGCCGTGGACAATGGACCAAAACATTGCAGCATCTGTGACTTGATGGAGACATGCCAGGTGGGGTTTCCCAGTTATACTTACAGTCTACCTGTGTCTCACATCTCTTGTTTCCTCTCTGCCTCTTTCAGTTCAACTTTCTGTCTTTGGTTTTTCCATCTCTCTCTCTCTTTCTGCTTCTTTGCATTTTTTATGCGTCGTTCTTTCAGTTATGTTTTTGATTAATATTGATTTAGCTGTAATAGTTGGGCTACGGGGACCCCACATTTCAATAACTTCTAATTACACGCGCACACACACACACACTCACACAAACACACACAAGCTTCGATAAATCTAATTGCAAGTTCCACTCATAACGCCCCTGAGTCCCGGCCCACAAATTACAACAGCAATCTGACATTGTCAATAAATATGGGTGCCATTCCGCCCGGCTGAATTCTTGTGAAATGAAAGATGCAAATAAATATTGTGAGACATTTTCTTTGATCCACTCAGTCTTTTATGCTTTCTTTCTCACATTTCTGACTTCAGTCCTTTCTTCTTTCTTTCTTTCTCTCCTTCCTCCCTTCCTTCCTTTTCACATCATCCCGTCCTCCTCTTCCCTTAGCCAACCCTTCTGTCTCGAATTTGTTTCAGCTGTTGATTCGGCATCAATCACTGCAAAATCTAATTTGTCAAACCTCAATCTAGCCGGGCCCCTCAACCCCATGCTGCTGTCTGTTTGTCTGGAGCCCCACAAATGAGATGTGTGATAAGGCAACAGAGGGAGTTCTGCCGGGAATAAAAACAGACTTTTGCACTTTGAAGTCAGAGTAGATCAAAAACAACAGAGGGCTCTTTGTGCTACAAAGCGAGCGTTTCTCCCCTTCATCCATCTTCCCTCGTTCCTGCACCTTTTCTTTGTAACCAGTCTGTCACTCTGTGAACTGTCACATATCACATACAGGCCCCCAACCTGCCTCTCCTACCGTACACTATCTACCTATCTACCTACCGCAGGGAAGAGATCTGACTCTGTGTGCATGTGTATATAAATATATATATATATATACATACACACACACACGAGTCCCTTGAGGGTTCGTGGCAGGCAGGGCAATTTACGCAGACTCCACGTTGGTACACTGATAAAGCTGAGCTCATTTCTGGGTCGCGTGTGTTTAGTGTCAATTTGATGTTTGCAGCACACTCGTGCCATCAAGTCTGCAAAGATGTTGCCACTGTCAGTGCTGATGTTAGGGATGTACAGGACATCTTGTGTCCCATCAGCGCCACAACTCCCCTTCATCACGCCCTCCCCCACGCGCCGCCATGTTCCCGACATGGGAGTCATTTGTCTTCTCTGTGTCCGCTGCGATGATGTGGGATAACGTCGGGGGCCAGTGGAGCAGACAGGGAAGTATTGGAATATCGATCCTCCTCTCCGTTCTCCCTGTCCTCCTGCTGGAGTTTTTTTTCCCCTGCCTGTGTGATAAAGCGACTGGTGCTGATGGGGTTTGGCTCCATACATTGTTTCTTATAGCTTTTGTGTGCGTGTATGTGTGCAAGTGTGTGTGAGAGAGAGAGCAATTTATTTGTAGCAGGAAGTTGTTTGTGGCTGTATGGGAGTGTTCATGTTCGAGTTAACTCTCACCATTCATATCTAGCTGATTCCCTGCAGTGTCTGTTTACACTGTACACTAATGACTGTGCATGATACAGTAAAACAAATGTGCAGATAATACAGACTTATTCTTAGAGATAACGAAGACAACAACGGGACTGAAATAAACAACTTTAGAAATGGAGTAAATTAAACTCACTGCAACTTGGATGTTATTTTCTCCAAGTTGGGACTGAGTTAGTTCCCCAAGCAAAGGCGCACAAGTATCCTGGGATCTTGTTCACGAGTGGAGCGTGAGATGGACCGGCGGGTTGGTGTGGCAGCTGCAGTACTGCAGATGCTGAACCAGACTGTTGTGGGGAAAAGGGAGCTGAAACAAAGCTCTCGATTTTCCAGTCCATCTGTTACAACCCTTAACTATGAAGCAAGAGATTTGAGTAGTGACCAAAAAAATGAGACCGTGGATAAAAGTGGCCAAAATGAGTTTCGTTGGGTGGTTGGGCTCAGCCGTAAAGATAGAGTTAGGCACTCGGACATCCGGAGGGATCTCAGAGTTGAGCTGTTGCTCCTTCACCTCGAAAGGAGCCAGCTGAGGTGGTTTGGGCATCTGATTAGGATGCCCCCTGGGTGCCTTCCTTTGGAGGTGTTCACGTCCAACTTGGAGGAGACCCAAGTGGTAAAACAATCATATTCATTTCAAGGGTTCCAGGGTCAGCCAAACATATTTGGAAGTGAAAACAAAGACAGATGGGAAAACTACTCCCCAAACTGCCCGCTCTAAACATCCATCACAGTTTACAGACCAACTTCCTGCTTTGAAGTTTACCATCATGCTTACTGAGCACCCAGGTGTCGTTTAGCCCGCCTCAGGTCCACCAATGAACCACGTCTTTGTCCATTTTTAGATTAGTTTGGAGGCAGAAGAGGCATCAAACCAACATGTTGGCTTGTTTGTTTTCATAAAAACAGTCTTTCCGTCCAAAGGGACAACTTGGTTTTCAGATTAATGCGCCATCTGAACCATGGCCAACATTCAAGACTCTTGAAAATGTGGGTAATGCAATGTAATCATAGTAGCAATTTTTTTCCAAAGCCTGCATTAAAATCATCTCATGCTCCGGTTTTCTTGGCTGGTGTGTTACACTGTCTGTATCACATTCCTCTTAAGAACAAGAGCCAAAGAAATTGTAGTGTATTGTAGTGAAGTGTCCTGCCTACTGAACAAGTGGTATAAACGGTGGAAAATTTGCTCGAATGGAAAACTTCTTATCTAACCCACATTATAAAAACCATGACTGACTGCCTGCGTGATAAAAAGCCACGTGTTTCGTCAGAGAGCCCCTAAATCCTTTTGTCCCAGCCTTTGTTATGATGTTCCTATCTGGTCAGCTCTGCTTACTTTGGCACTGATGCGAGCTGGGTTTCTGCTAAGTGACTCTTTGTTGTTATGGAGCTCAACCCACCCGTATGGAAAGAGACATCCACAAAACAAAAACAGTTGGGGAAAGATCAACACGCGATAAGGTGGGAAGAGGTAATAAAACATCAGTGTGAACCAAAACAAACAGCACACACGTAAGGCTACATGCATATTCAATATACACATCCATACACACATACAGTAAATCTTCCTTGTGCCAGAAACCTTTGATTTTAGCTTTGTGACAATAATTCAGTGGCCTTTTTATTTAGGATACTTTACATATCACAAAAAAATGTATAAAGTAGAGTTGGTTGTGAGTGAAGACTACAAATTTGAAAATTAAAAATCTATAGGTGTAAAGTTAGAAAGAAGTGAGCTTACCTGACCTCTGTGGCCCGCTCCTCATCTCTGCTCGAGGCTACATTAGTCACTATTCAGACAGTACCAGGCGAATCGCCGCAGGGTTCTCTGGTGGTGTGGCCGTGAGGGATGAATGCCGTCTGTTTGTGATGAATGTAATCGCTCTGAAACAATCAGAAAATAACTTTTTATTTCTCTAATTAACAAGCCTTTATCAAGGATATGGATCTCTCTTGTCTATGTCTCTTGCTCAATGCTCGCTCTGCCCTTCTCTCCCTCTCAAACCATCGGACACAAACCAAAAGAAACTTCTTTGTGTTGCTATTGTGCAGCGTGAATTGTGAGCCAGACTCTAAATAAGCAAAGCCAGAACACAACAGGTAGAGTATCAGGGTTTAGTCCATGAATTCACTTGGATAGTCTCAGTTTCAGAGACATTTCAGGCTGACTGTGAAGGAGATTGACCGGTCTGATCGTTGCTGCTGCGATTTTCTAAAAGTTGGATTCGGCTCAACTTCACCACAGGTCACTGCGTACTTTGGTAAACACCCCTGTGGCCCACACCGCCCCAGCCAAAACGGAGTACCCCCACTCAGATTTATAGAAAAGCCTGCGTGTTCGCCGCAGTGCCTGATCCTGTCTGAAAGGGCCCAAACACACCCACATTGCCGACAGTACAGTTAGAGGTCATGTTGCATTGGAAGAAAGACGGCTCTTTAAAGTAGTATGAGAATTTTCTCAAGCCATAAAAGAACACTTAATTCTTCAGTTTATTTAACAAATGAATCTATAAAAACATTACAATAATAATAACATCAAAACAATGCACACTTACATGCAGGCACCCACAGTAAACACACACACACAAGATGCAAATCATACAAATGCATCAACACAACGTTCAGTCACCTCAGCATAAACACACTCACCTACACACACACACGTTTGTACAGTATAAGGGCTGATTGTGATCAGTGACCGCATGTGGTGTTAACACACCAGCACATCAGGAACAAAGCAGTAATTCAATCCACCTTGCAGAGCCAAGATGCTGCATATCATTTTAAAGGCCCCGTGCCACTTCATGCACACACACACACACACACACACACACACACACACACACGCACACACGCACACGGCCGACCAATCCACTCCTCAACACCACCTAAAGTAATTTGTCATGTTCATGATGAATTATACCCTCTCCAGTTCATAGCCTACAGAGGTTGGAGAGAGATGAGGGGCGGTGGTAGGTGGAGAGAAAGAGGGAGAAGCAGTTGTTTACAGCTGTCATTTGTATTTGGTGCTAAAAAGCGAACAAATGAAACATGACAAAATATAGTAAGATGAGGAGGTGTTTGCGCGGCGTGTGGTTACTTCGACATGGTATTTGAAGCTGTTGGTGGTAAACCGTGGGTCATTTACAGGGTGGGCAGACTTGACAATCAATTTTCGTCATTTTTCAAGTGAATCAAAAGCTTGAGTAAAAAAAATGCCAACGATCACAGCCCAGTTAAAAGGTCAGCTCATCTAAAAAAGAAAACTGTTTTGTCTTGCTTGTGGTTTCTAGATAGTTTTGGTTTTATTTTATATCCCAATAATTTTTAATGTTGTGTTTACAGTGTTGATTAATGACCTGAGACCTTAAAAAAAAACTAGTAAAATCTTGGCCTGTTTCCCAACCTCTAAATCACCGCCTACGTCTTATGCTGTGCCCATTGACAGCTGCACAAATGCTGGGTTCACATCAAATGGGATGGTTGGTAGAAATGGGAATAGATTTGCATGTTTACAACGTTTAAAACGGACAGCTCAATAGGACTGTTTGATTGTAGATGTAACGGGCTCGGGGAAAACGGCAATCTTGGACTGAAAAGCACGACTCAGAGGTAGAAGGGTTAACATACAAGTTCACGTTTACTAGAGTGGAAACAAAAAGGCAAGGGTCAAAACCAGGTTGGCAGGCAAAACAGGCAAAGCTATCCCGAAGGGTGTTGAGCAGAGAATCGTCAATCTGAAGGTTGGGCAGTAGGTCAGACAGAGAGAACAAAGACTGGAAAACTAGGACGGTTGTAAACTAGACAACCTGGAAAGGAGTGAGCGGAGGTGGTGCCGGAATATATGCTGCAAGACTAATAAAGGAAATGGAAAACAGGTGAGTGGGTGGGCGGGGGGGAATGTCAGGTGATGGGAATGACGGGAAAATGGGGTTACTGCAGGGCAGGAGGGAGTGGCTGAATCTGAAATGACAGGAGAGTTAATAACAGACTCAACAGAATAAATATTTAGAGGAGGCTTAAATTGTGACAGTAGGTCATGTAAGGGTTAAAACGCTGTTCAATAAAGAGATATTAAAATTCATCAGAGCTCTCAGAGACATCCAGTCACAGTCATAATGTTTTTGTTGACATGAACAGTAAGTTGGAAACATGAATTAGAGATTAAAAATGGAAATAGCCTAAAAATCGCACAAATATATTAACGAGCAGGGACAAGACTGATGACTGCACTTTAACTGCTCCTGTACTGCTTCCGCTTCTTTGTCTACTAGAAATGACATCAGTTAGATGTATAACTCCATCTCACACTAGGTTATTATTGAATTGTATTTTGTCTGATCTAACCCACATTATAGAAGAATTATTGAAGTTGGAGGCTTGTAATTATCCATCCATCCATCTATCTTCTTCCGCTTATCCGGGGTCGGGTCACGGTGAGCAGGGCGTTCCAGACGTCCCTCTTCCCAGCAATGCATTCCAGCTCCTTCAGGATCTCCCTGAGGTGTTCCCAGGCTAGCTGGGCTATGTAGTCCTTTCAGCGGGTTCTGGGTCTGCACGAACCACCTCAGCTGGATGTCCGAAGCTAATTGCGGCCACTCTTTCGGTCACTACTCAAAGCTCATGAGCACAGGTAAGGGTTAGAACATAGATGGACTGAAAAATCAAGAAAGATGGCGACAGAAAGGTGAAGACCTCAGCTGCTAAGTACTTTAAAGTTAACTCCAGGTGTTCACCTGCAATAATACCAAAATGATTTAATCAGAATGTTGAAACTATTGCAACATTTGCTCATTCTTTAATACAATTGACAGCTAGTCGACTTCCCTAACACCTTGAACCATGTATTCATTACTTTTTGTCCGCTCTGCTGAAAGCTTTAGTTTTGTTTCAGTTCTCTGGGATGGACACAAACCATCTGCATGGCTAGGTTTATTAAAAAAAAAAAATTCTTTGTGTTTCATCAAAAAAATAAAAATTACTATGTGTGACGGGACTATTGGAATTCTGACAGTGAGCTCACCAGACGATCAATATTACTGAAACGTGGGGTAAACAGTCACATGGCCATTCTCTATTTTAAAAAAACACACGTGTACGGCCGAGCCAGAGATTTCATTAAACTGCATTTGTCTTGGAGGCACAGGCTGGAAGAATAGGGCAAATCTTAGAATAGCCTTATACAATATGTGTGTTTATGGAGGCTGGATGCCCACAGGAACAGCGTGAAGCATGGATAGAGACACGACCAGGGGAGAACTCATCTGTTCTTTGCCTCTTAGCTGTTCCAACACTCATAATGCCTCCATCCCCTGGGTGGTATTGCTTCTATAATAGCCTGCAACTATGCAGCACTGAAAAACAACCTTGCTAATTCTCACACACACTGCGAGGGAGCGACCCGTGGAGGGAAACAAGGGGGAGAGAGTAAAATAGAGAGAGAGTGAGAGAGGTGGAGGGAGGGCGAGGAGGGAGAAATCCTGTGCTTGTATTCCCCAAGTCCAACAGACCTCTTTTGTATTCAGGTAAGTTGGCTTATCCGGGGAAATGCTGATAACTCCTTGACACAAGGTCACACATTATATGCCATTAAAAAGCAAATACAGGTATGTATAGTCCACTTACAAACACGCACACACACACACACACAAGTTGACGGGTCAACAGAATTATGTAAACCACCTCGTTTCATCTTCATAATCGCCTGAGGGCTTTGAGCAGTCAGGGTCACTGACACGATTATCCTATTATATTAGATAAAATAAAGGAGATGGAGAGAGGCTTGAGAGAGGAGGAGGAGGAGGTGGTGGAGGAGGAGGCAGGAAAGAGAATATTAAAAAGGGCTCAGGCATGCGGGAGCGTCTCCAGGTACAGTAAAAGAAGGATGTGCAGGAAATACAATGGATTCCTCTGTGGCTAGTCAGAAATTCTACCTCAGGAACAGGTGTGTGTCTGTGTGTGTGTGAACACATTTCGTGTGTGAAGGTGTGTCTGAGGAAAAAAAAGGTAGAGCGATGGGATGAGTCATGTGGAGTGACAGAAAGAGAGGGGGATTTCAGAGTGAACTTTGAGTGTACATCTCGTATATTTTCATCTGGCCCCAGGGAGAGCTGAGACTGGCTCTCTGCTTCACTGACAGCCATGACAGACTCCACTGATTGGCTTTATTCACCGCTGTGCGTGTGCGCGCGTGTGTGTATGTGTGTGTGTTTATCTGTGTGTACTGAGCGAACAGGTGTGCACATGTTCACAGGTGATACATATGTTGATACACGTGTGCCACCTTTATCTGTATCTGTATTCTGGCTCCTAAATATTGTGTTTATATACAACTCATTTGAAGATATGCTTTGTACGAGTAGCGAGCCTGCCCGGATTATGTTTATTGTCAACACAAAAAAAGAAACTCTGTTTACTGAATGTATCTGAAAACATTTCACTGCCAGTGCAAATGTTCATACTGGGAAACATAAGCAGGCTATGCGGTTTGTTAAGGGCCACAGCTGCTACTGGAAGGGGTGAACAAATTCACTGTGACTTCCTAAGTTGCTCGCGCCTCACTTTATACAGTGTGAAGTTGACTGACTCGCTCAGGGGCTGCCACCTCTCACGCAATCAACCCTTTTCCATATGCTCTCACACCACACGTAACAGACTACAGATTCATATTTGTTGCTTTCCTGTGATTCCTCCAGCGGCCACTTGAGGCTGGCTGCAGAAGTGAGTCAATCTTTATATGCCTCCATGTTCAAATGTCCAACTTCACAGCAGAAATAAACATGTTTACAGCCTGGTACAAAAACACCTTTGGTCTCTATAGCTAATTTCCCCGTTCATGAAACCAAATTATATTAAGACTTAATGTTGTGCTTAATTAACAGCATCGGCCGCTTTGATTGATAGGTACGTGTCGTTACAGATGGCTTGTTTGAGCAACCAGATGTCATCTGACTCGTTGATGATCCACGTCTTTGCCGATATTTAGATTAGCCGGGAGCTGAAAGAGGCAGGACTACCAACAGCGGGTTCTGGGTCTGACCCAGACTCTCCTCCCAGTTGGACGCGTACGTCACACTTCCAAAGAAAGGCACCCAGGAGGCATCCTAATCAGACGCCCAAACCACCCCAGCTGGCTCCTTTCGATGCGAAGAGAGTATCGGCTCTGCTCCAATCTCTCTTCTGTGTGCAGCATTGCTCTGGGACATTATCAGTTATTAATTAGTTTTTGACTGCATCACAAACCTGTGTTTAATGTTAAGTTATTCCCACGCTGCTGCTCAGAGTCATCTAAAACCAACACCCTCTGTGTCACAGTGAGTTTTGTGGTCAAGTTTTGTCAACATGTGAGAACACGTCTGACACCGGGAATATCCTGTTGTGTGCTACATGTGTGAAATAACAGCTCTTCTGGGAGTAGCACAGCATCTACACGTCTCCTCTGGCACCGTGAGTTACATAAAGTAGCCTAATATAATATAATTTTACATAATTTGACACTCTCATGCTGCCTGAACGAATCTCATGCCAAATAAAAAGAAACCCTCAAAGCCCCTCCCTCATGAAAATATAAAATGATTAGGGCTGTCAATCGATTAAAAAAAAAAATCTAATCAATCGCAAAAATTTCTGTAATTAATTGCGATTAATCGCGATTCATTTATCAATAAATTTATCAATAAATTAATTGCATTTTTCTGAGACTGAAGTTTATAATGAATATTTATTTATGTAATATGACCAAATTAATGTAGAATAAACACAGAGAAAGTATATTTAAATTCATTCATTTTATTGGCTTAAGGTGCACATATGCACAGTGCAAATAGAAAAAAGTCAGAATGAGGAAATATACTGACGAGTGCCACACTCCTGTAGTGTAGACTGGCGAAGTCCCGTGGAGGTAATTTCAGCAGGGTGTTTTGCTTTGAGGTGATATGTTAAAGTCGTGTTACATGTGTGGAATTTAAATTCAGCTTTGCAAACTGTGCAAATTGCCTTGTTTTTGTCCAACGAGCCGTCGGGCAACTTTTTAAAATGAAATGTTCCCCCTAAAAGTCCGTCCTTATCCATCTTTTCGCCATAGACTCTCCGTAAGTTAGGATAGATGTTTGACCACGCATGTGACCAAAGGTTATGGGTCAGCCGCCACCGGAAGTAAACAAAACCACGTTAATTGCATTCATTTTTTTTACACGTTAATTGTTTAAAATGAATCACCAAAATTAACGTGTTAATTTTGACAGCACTAAAAATTATGTATGTTAAACTGTCCTGTGTGCAAATCATCAACATACTTTGGTGTTTATCCTCGCTCTTACTAATCAGACAGGATCACTGGTTAATATCTTAATTAAGCTGCAAGCATGCTTTTGTAGTCTTCAGTAAACATTCAGTTAACATGTGCGAGCAGAGCACCCCTGACATGATAAATCTGACAAATTCAAACAGTCCAATGACAAATTCAAATAGTCCACTCTTTCCTTCTCCTCTATTTCTAGGTTGACTTTCTAGTTTAATTACCTTAACTAGTATAATTGGAAACACTGTGTTTACCCGACTATTTCATGTAAAAATGGCTGCTGTTGGCTGCTTGTGTGTGCATGTCTGAGTTTTTTGGGGGACACAAACAAAATTTTGTTTACCTGCTGGAAAATCTGTATTTGAAAAAAAGTTTACTGCCAACTAAGAAGTCAAAGTTAAGTGCAGTGAAAATATTTCACTCAGTCTACGAGCATCTTGACGGACATATTCAATGTTTTTATGTGTTTGTCCAACAATATCCACTCTGATTGCATGTTTAGACAGCTAAACGCGCTTATTTAATGAGAGGAATGTTTGTTTTCTTTGATTAAATATCGAGGAAAGGTCAACAGCGACATGAACAAATGCTAACATTCATGGGGTTTGTAAAACCGACACGATTTCATACATCAAAGTCTGTTTACAAATGCCTCAGAGTAAGAGTGTATGTGTGAAGAAAGTTGTAAGCCCTTTTGTGGATCCAGAGGGAGCCGCTCCAAGTCTGACAGATTACCTCAAGTGATGTCAAGTCAGTGCTGGTTTGGGTCTGAAGACTAAAGTACAAAAAATGAAAAAAAGAAATCACTGGGTGTGGAGTTGCAAAAGAAGTGATTTCACCAACAGCTCACTTCTCAGCTGTGCTTGAGGCTACACTAGTGAATCTGTTGGTTGGCAGTGGAGTTGAACTGCAGGTAATGCAGACGCGAGGTTATGACAAGAATACACGGAGAAAGAAAAGATGATGTCTCCGGTTCTAATGTATCGAGTTTTTGTAGGTCACTTGTGAATCCGACAACGTTAAAGGAGTGCAACGCTAAATCAGTACTGCACTGGAGTAGGGTGCAGGATCCGGTCTGATCCTGCAGCATTGTCATGATGCTCCTCTGTGTAGAGCCAGTGTAGCTAGTTATCTCAAGTGTTCATAAGGTCGCCCACTCACCTAGACCATGCCCTATTCAATGTGCATGTGGTCCCCATGACAGCCTGCCAACCAGGAGACACTGCTGACACTTATTTTTATTCTAGTTCAGCTGGACTTCTCCCACCGCTCCCTTTCATATTTTCAACTGTGTTATATTCTGTGTGCGTCCATAAGAAGTGAGTACTGTATTTAGTTTGTTCATTTTATCACGTGTGGTGGTGCTTCTGTCTCACTTCGTCATCATATATGTCATTATTCGTACTTGTTTATTTCATTTCATATTGTTTTTATTCATTACTATTTCGGATGTTTAAAATGTAATATTTGTAATAATATTTGTATTTGCACTTTTC